>NC_068423.1:8943147-9243147 GCF_023373465.1 Oncorhynchus keta
GGAAAAGCCAAGGACAGAGGGGGGGCATGACATTTAAAAAAATGACAGAGTAATTACAATTTTTAATTCATCTGACATCAAAATGACGGTCTCTGCACTTGTTTGAAAGCAAATCACTGAGATTTATAGATCAGACTCACCAGTCATCTGGGCTGAGACCTGGCTTCTCAGTCTCTCTACCTCGTTCTTCAGATCATGTACCTGTTGATCTGAGATGACAAAGGACATGCACATTCTGTGTTGGGACATTAGGCAAAAATGCAAGGCAGCTGTGGTGATACTACATGTATGATAGAACAGTATGAGGAGATGTAACTATCAAAATGATTCTGTAATAGTGGTTATGATTAAATAATAACTTTGTGATTATTGAAAGTCTGTCTCACCAAGTATTTTGTTTAGTTCATCTATTTGCTTTAGTAGTTTGTCCTTGTGTACACATTGCTGACATTTTTCTTCCCATAGTTCTTTTTTCGGTGCATCCACTTGCTTCTTACTCTTCTTCTGCTCACTCGGCTTTTTGTCTTTGAACAAACCTTTTCTGGTGTTCTTAATTTGTTGTTTTGTGGCATCAAACACAGTCAAAAACAAACATTAAACTAGCAATCATTATTCTAAGACTATCAGACAATGATTAATGAAACATTTATGTGAAATCTGTGTTTCTCCATATTTGTATTCCGTATAGGTCATATGACACATTTGAATGGGTCAATAAAAAAACATGACAAAAGTATGCATGGGGAGTATGAGAGAAATGTACTACTGGTACATGTAGGTTGTTGGTGGGGTGAATTACCATTGGCTGTATGTTCAGATGGCTCCAAATCGTACGGACTGCTTCTGTATTGCGAGGACAGTCCAGTAGTCCCTGGTTCTCATGGAACAGACAGTCCACTGTTAGCATATCACCTCTGGTCACCAGTCTGCTACTGTCAGGTACTGTGCAGTCTGGGTTGAAGGAATGATGCAGCACCACCAAAACAACACCTTTGCCAGCTGTATAGAGAGTGAAAAAAAAATGTTTAGCATAACAAAAAGCTAACAAATAAAACACTCAGATAATTAGCATCTTGCTAGATACATAGGTCCACACGGACATGGATTTCATATAAAACATTTCAGATATACAGTATATGTCAACTTTGCTTCGTTACTTGGGATCTCCTGCAGTGCTGCTTCAATATCAGTCCCAGCACGACTGACGATAGGACAGAAAGTTATGATGACATCACTCTTCTCCGGGGTCATCACTTCAGTAAAGTCTCGTTGCATGGTGAGTTGTTTCAAAAAGTCCTTATGAGTATCCAAGGTTTTGCCACTGACAACAGTGAAGAATTTTCTCGTCCTTGGATTACCTGCAAGAGGATATTAAAGAGGGAAACTTTATTGTTAATTCCGTGACCTTAATCATTAATGCAGCTGCCTTATGTAAAAAAAAAGTGTGTATCAGCTCAGCTACTTTTTGTAACAGCTTACAACTTTATAACTGACGTATTTTGATGAAATGTCAGACCAGTACATCTAAGCAAGAAAAACAACCAATGCCATCTGAGAAAGTAACATGTTGACTTACTATGAACACTGGACTCTGCCATTTTGCCTGCATAAAAAAGGTTTGAAACCATTACCACAGACATCATTAGGTTACTTAGTTGTATTGTTTTTGTTATATTTTCCCCTTCCCAGTAAAACACGTCTATTGAAATTGGAATGTTGTGTTTATTTTTGGAAATTGAAAGTAAGATTTATTGTGCTCTATTTTACTTACACTCATTTGTAATTTCGACCTGTTAAAGCTGGCACTCTTCTGTTTTCAAACCTTAGCGCCAGGATTGGTAATTTACCTGTCTTATATGAACTTGCTTGCGTTGAGGTGTGAGTGGTGGCAATATGTGAGGTGTGGTGTTGAAAATGTGTGCTAAAGTGCCAATTTCAGGCAGTGCTGGTGGGGATATTTAAGACCAACCAAAACCTGGTCTCTTAGAAGTAACGTGTTTGCTATTACAGCATGGATTTTGACAGTGGAAACGCAGCCTATCCAGCTGTGACGTACAGTGACCATTTGCCCATTGAACAAGAGGGATGTGCATTTTGTACCAGTAAACCTTGTATTTAGAAACATAAAAAAACGATTATTTTTAATAAAACATTAAAAACCAAGCATAGCCTCCCCTCCTCTCAATGAAGGCTATTTCTTTTGTCCTGTCCAATGCATTCGCCAAATAGTCGCGACTGTCACAAAGGGTTTGGCTCATCAGACGGCTTTAAAATACATCTTAAATCACCAAAGTTTTATTAGAAGATCAAGTTTGGGAGCATCCCCTTTTATCTATCTAGGAGGCTATTGTACATTATTTTAGCCAGTTCCTGTTATTATTTTGGATGTGTGTGAAAACCCCTCCATGTAGGCTATTTGCTCATCATGGAAGAAGAGATCATCTGGTGACACTCATATTTAGAAGCAATTATGGTATTTTCCTGTAACAATTGCTTGTATTCTGCTTCGTTTGTCAAGAAGCCGATCCATAAAAGGTTTCTAAAATGGTCTACTCATGAGGCCTTTGTATTATTCACAATTCACACACTGTAGTTCGTCCTTCAGTGCAGGACACTATTTGGCTTGTATCCATCCCCATTTCCAAAAAGCGCCTCTTGTCCGGCTACAAAAGACACACTCCCAAATACATTCAAGTTATTCTGTCCTATAACACCATATCATCGGTAGGCCTAGGCTATATGTAGCCCATTCAGATGCTAACTACCTTTAGCGCCTATTGATGATCGAATCTTCTGGGTCGGGTGAATTTTGTTAAAGGACTGGTTGCATGATATACAAGTATAATGTAGATTGCTGATATTCCATTTAAAGGAGTGTACAAAACATAGACTGATCAAGTGAATCCAGGAGAAAGCTGTGATCCCTTACTGATCCCCCCCTGTTATATCCACTTCAGTCAGTGTAGATTAAGCGGTGGAGACAGGTTCAAATCAGGATTGTTAAGCCTTGAGACATGGATCGTGAACTAGGGTTTTACTAACACGATTGCGGTGGCTGGAGCAAGGTCGTAAGTGTACAGTTGAGCAGCTATGGTCGTGAAGGAAACAATGAGAGGTCAGAGATAGCCAGACTTGTAAATTGAACTAAGGAACCGAAGGTTGGGTTTTGGAGAAATGCCATCATTCTAGATTTGATTTTGGATTGGAGATGTTTAATATGAGTCTGG
This sequence comes from Oncorhynchus keta, assembly GCF_023373465.1. Classification (NCBI taxonomy): domain Eukaryota; kingdom Metazoa; phylum Chordata; class Actinopteri; order Salmoniformes; family Salmonidae; genus Oncorhynchus; species Oncorhynchus keta. Next base: position 8,946,375 of record NC_068423.1, read on the forward strand.
AAGGAGAGTTTACAGTCTATCCAGACACCTAGGTATTTATAGTTGTACACATAATCGTCCAGGGTGGTGATGCTAGTCGGGCAGGCGGGTGCGGGCAGCGAACGGTTGAAAAGCATGCATTTAGTTTTACTAGCGTTTAAGAGCAGTTGAAGGCCACGGAAGGAGTGTTTTATGGCATTGAAGCTCGTTTGGAGGTTAGTTAGCACAGTGTCCAAGGAAGGGCCATAAGTATACAGAATGGTGTCGTCTGCGTAGAGGTGGATCAGGGAATCGCCCGCAGCAAGAGTGACATCATTGATATATACAGAGAAAAGAGTCGGCCCGAGAATTTAACTCTGTGGTATCCCCATAGGGACTGCCAGAGGTCCGGAGAACAGGCCCTCCAATTTTACACACTGAACTCTGTCTGCAGAGTAGTTGGTGTACCAGGCGAAGCAGTCATTAGAAAAACAAAGGCTATTGAGACTGCCGATAAGAATACGGTGATTGACAGAGTCGAAAGCCTTGGCCAGGTCGATGAAGACGGCTGCACAGTACTGTCTTTTATCGATGGCGGTTATGATATTGTTTAGCACCTCGAGCGTGGCTGAGGTGCACCCGTGACAGGCTCGGAAACCGGATTACACAGCAGAGAAGGTACGGTGGGATTTGAAATGGTCAGTGATCTGTTTATTAACTTGGCTTTCGAAGACTTTAGAAAGGCAGGGCAGGATGGATATAGGTCTGTAAAAGTTTGGGTCCAGGGTGTCACCCCCTTTAAAGAGGGGGATGACCGCGGCAGCTTTTCAATCTTTAGGGATCTCGGACAAAATATGAAAGAGAGGTTGAACAGGCTGGTAATAGGGGTTGCAATAATGGCGTCGGAAAGAGAGGGTCCAGATTGTCTAGCCCAGCTGATTTGTACGGGTCCAGGTTTTGCAGCTCTTTCAGAACATCAGTTATCTGAATTTGGGTGAAGGAGAAGCTGGGGAGGCTTGGGCATGTAGCTGCAGGGGGGGCGGAGCTGTTGGCCGGGGTTGGAGTAGCGAGGAGGAAGGCATGGCCAACCGTTGAGAAATGCTTATTGAAATGTTTGATTATCATGGATTTATCGTGGTGACCGTGTTACCTAGCCTCAGTGCAGTGGGCACATGGGAGGAGCTGCTCTTGTTCTCCATGGACTTTACAGTGTCCCAAAACCTTTTGGAGTTCGAGCTACAGGATGCACATTTCTGCTTGAAAAAGCTAGCCTTTGCTTTCTTGACTGACTGAGTGTATTGGTTCCTGACTTCCCTGAACAGTTGCATATCGCGGGGACTATTCGATGCTATTGCAGTCCGCCACAGGATGTTTTTGTGCTGGTCAAGGGCAGTCAGGTCTGGAGTGAACCAAGGGCTATATCTGTTCTTAGTTCTACATTCTTTGAAATGGGCATGCTTATTTAAGATGGTGAGGAAATTACTTTTGAAGAATGACCAGGGATCCTTGACTGACGGGATGAGGTCAATATCCTTCCCGGATACCCGGGCCAGGTCAATTATAAAGGCTCGCAGAAGTGTTTTAGGGAGCGTTTGACAGTGATGAGGGGTGGTCGTTTGACAGCGGACCCATAGCGGATACAGGCAATGAGGCAGTGATCGCTGAGATCCTGATTGAAAACAGCAGAGGTGCATTTGGAGGGCAAGTTGGTCAGGATAATGTCTATCAGGGTGCTCATGTTTATGGATTTAGGGTTGTACCTGGTGGGTTCCTGGATGATTTGTGTGAGATTGAGGGCATCTAGCTTAGAATGTAGGACTGCCGTGCTGTTAAGCATATCCCAGTTTAGGTCACCCAACAGAATGAACTATGAAGCTAGATGGGGGGCAATCAATTCACAAATGGTGTTCAGGGCACAGCTGGGACCGGAGGGATGTCGATAGCAGGCGGCAACAGTGAGAGACTTATTTCTGGAGAGATGAATTTTTCAAATTAGAAGTTCGAACTGTTTGGGTATAGACCTGGAAAGTATGACAGAACTTTGCTGACTATCTCTGCAGTAGATTGCAACTCCTCCCCCTTTGGCAGTTCTATCTTGATGGAAAATGTTGGTTACGGAAATCTTAAAAGGTACCAGCTACATCACAAATGTTCATTTTGTTCGATAAAGTCCTTCTTTATATCCCAAAAGTCAGTTTAGTTGGCGCACTTCATTCAATAATCCCCCGGTTCCCCCTTGTTCAAAATGCATACAAAATGAATCGCAAATGTTACCAATATACTTCGTCCAAACAAGTCAAACAACGTTTCTAATCAATCCGCAGGTACCCTAATATGTAAATAAACAATACAATTTAAGACGGAGAATAGTATTGTCATTACCGGGGATAAATAATGAAGTGCGCGCACTCACAGGAACACGTTACAAACACTACAGTCAAAATAGGAGCCACTTACAAAAACTACAAATTCTAGCTCATTTATCAAAAAACAAGCCTGAAATTCTTTCTAAATACTGTTGACATCTAGTGGAAGCCCTAGGAATTGCATTCTGGGAGGTATTCCTTTTATATTCCCATTGAAAGCAATAGTAATCAGTGGTGAGCTGAAAAAAACAATTCTGGATGGATTGTCCTCGGGTTTTCGCCCGCCATATCAGTTCTGTTATGCTCACAGACATTATTTTTCTTTTTCTATCCAATACTACCAATTATATGCATATCCTAGCTTCTGGGCCTGAGTAACAGGTAGTTTATATTGGGCACCTCATTCATCCAAACTTCTGAATACTGCCCCCTATCCATAAGAAGTCATCCTGCTTTTGTGCAGAATACACTGCACTGCTTCAGGTGCAATGTTTATGGTCATGTTGCAGCAGTGTGGGAGAGAGATTCCAAGATGTGGGAAGTGTATAGAATGGCATGGGACAGAGGATTGTGTAGTTTCGGTGGATAAAGTTGTGTGTCAACTGTAGGGGTGCTCATGTTGCTGGGGATCGGAAGTGTCCAGTGTGAGATGAGCAGGTTGAAGTGGCCAGAGTCAGAGTAGTGCAGAGCGTGTCGTATGCTGATGCAGTGACGAAAGTGGAGGAGGATGGGTCAAGTATGATGGATCCTGAGAGGATCCCAGTGAGCAGTAGATTTGTGCCAGCACAGAGGGATAGGGTGACGAGTGAGAAATGCTTCAGTAAGGATGGCTTCTTAGCATTCACAGCAAGATGTTGAGAATAGATGTTATGGTGGCTGATGCAGAGAAGTATTTGGATATACGAGATTTGACTTCAGAAGAGTTATAGGGTGTGTTGAGGGGTGGTGTCCCATCTTTCCAGGCCATTGGCATGGTACAGGAGTAGATAAGGTCAAAGTAGTGGAATGGGGTAGTGGTGTTTTAATGAGTGTAGGTGGCAGCTGCAGAGCTGTACCTGGGTGTATGAGATTTGTGGTACATAGGTGTAGGGATAGTTAATGGCGAAATTTTGTTCCTTTTAGGAACAGGAATAATGAAGATAATGTTATGCAGGTAGGCTGTGACTGGCCTCACACTTTAGTACAGTAGGTGGCAGTGTAGGCACCTTTAAGTTGTATACGATCCACCGAAGAAGAAGAACCATTCAGAGATTGAATGGCCAAGAAAAAATATCTATATCCCTTTGAACAGGGTATGGTAGTTGGTGCCAGGTGCACTGGTTTGAGTGTGTCAAGAACTGCAAAGCTGCTGGGTTTGTCACGCTCAACAGTTTCCTGTGTGTTTCAACAACGGTCCACCACCCAAAGGACATCCAGCTAACTTAACACTGTGGGAAGCATTGGAGTCAACAAGGGCCAGCATCCCTGTGGAAGGCTTTTGACACATTGTAGTCCATGCCCTGACAAATTGAGAAAAAAAGAGAGTCTGCCCAAAGCAGACTAGGTCAGGGGAACCCCTGGCACTTCAGTCATGTTATACTGCTAGAAGATTATGAAAAATGAAGATATAAAGCAATCTAAGTGGACCGGTCCATGCAAAACGAACTGGCCCACTCACATGGATGTACCAAACTCACTTAAATTGGCAGTAATAAAGCCTCTCTTGAAAAAGACAATCCTTGACCTGGAAAATTATTTTTTTTAAATATTGGCTTACATCAAATCTCCCATTCCTCTCAAATGTTTGAAAAAGCTGTTGTCACTGCATTCCTGAAGACAAATAATGTATACGAAATGCTTCAGTCTGGTTTTAGACCCCATCATAGCACTGGGACTGCACTTGTGAAGACGATAAATGACCTTTTAATGGCGTCAGACCAAGGCTCTGCATCTGTCCTCGTGCTCCTAGACCATAGTGCTGCTTTTGACACCATCGATCACCACATTCTTTTGGAGAGATTACACGGACAAGTTCTAGCCTGGTTTGATCTTATCTGTCAGAAACATATCATGGATGGTTAATCCTCTGACATATCAAATGGAAGTTTCGGCGTTCCTCAAGGTTCCATTTTAGGACCACTATTGTTTTCACCTTATATTGTACCTCTTGGTGATGTCATTCAGAAACACAATGTCAACTGTCACTGAAATGTTGGACGACACACAGCTGTACATTTCAATGAAACATGGAGAAGCCCCAAAATTGCCTTGCCTGGAAGCCTGTGTTTCATACATAAGGAAGTGGATGGTGGCAAATGTTTTACTTTTAAACTCAGACAAAACAGAGAGAGAGAGATCTACTGTTGGTTCTTACAATTAATCTTGATGATTGTACAGTCATCTCAAATAAAAATGTGAAAGATTTTGATGAGCATATCAAAATAAAATATTTCAAAGGACAGCTTTTTTCCATTTTCGTAACATTGCAAAGATCAGAAACGTTTTGTCCAAAAATTATACAGAAAAGCTATTTCATGCTTTGTCACTTCTAGATTAGACTACTGCAATGCTCTACTATCTGGCTACCTGGATAAAGCACTAAATACACTTCAGTTAGTGTTAAACATGGCTGCTAGATTCTTGACAAGAACCCCAAAATGTGATCATATTACTCCAGTGCATGACTCCCTACACTGGCTTCCTGTTAAGGCTAGGGCTGATTTCAATGTTTTACTGCTAATCTAAGCATTACATGGGTTTTACTCTTACCTAGCTCTCCAATTTGGTCCTGCCATACATACAGTTACAGTCGGAAGTTAACATACACTTAGGTTGGAGTCATCAAAACTCATTTTTCAACCACTCCACAAATTTCTTGGCAAGTTGGTTAGGACATCTACTTTGTGCATGACAATTCATTTTTCTAATAATTGTTTACATATTATTTCACTTACAATTCACTGTATCACAATTCCAGTGAGTCAAAAGTTTATATACACTAAGTTGACTGTGCCTTTAACAAAAAGCTTGGGAAATTCCAGAAAATGATGTCATGGCTTTAGAAGCTTCTGATAGGCTAATTGACATCATTTGAGTCAATTGGAGGTGTACCTGTGGATGTATTTCAAGGCCTACCTTCAAACTCCGTGCCTCTTTGCTTGACATCATGGGAAAATAAAAAAGAAAGTATAATTATATATACAAACATACAATAAATAAGTCATAATAAAGAGTAAAATAAAAAAAAATAATAATGAGACATTGGATCATATAGTCAGTCACCTGCCATAAGCTACATACTATACATTACGTGTGAAACATTATAAGGATTATATAGAGATTCAATCAATGTGATGTGAGGGAAGATTCTCCATATAGTCAATAAAAGGTTGCCAAATTCTGTAAAATGTATCTAACTTATTCCTCAAGCAGTAAGTGATTTTCTCCAGTGGGATACAACTATTAACTTCCGATAGCCACATTGCAACGGGCAGGGAGGAATCGGATTGTTCTTGGCAACCGCTAGCAATATTTCTGTTAGCTTAAAAGTACGGCTTTGCCTAAGATTGGAGTTAGTAAATTTACCCAGTAGACAGACCTCCGGGTCTAAAGGGAATTGAGGATATGGTATCGCATACCCCCTGCCAGAAACCGTGTAGTTTTGAACACTGCCAAGTGGAATGGAGGAATGTTCCTTCATCTGAGCCACATCTAAAACATAGGGAGGAGATATCTGGGTTGAACCTGTGCAGTCTAGATGGGGTGATATAGAGCTGATGGAGGAAATTAAACTGGATCAGTCTGTATCTGGAGTTCAATGTGGATGTAACACCATCCCTGCATAGGTCACTCCATAGACCCTCATCAAGATCAATACCCAGATATTTTTCCCATCTAAGTTGGGGTTTATCTAGCTCAGGCAGTGTTAGTCCTGATATAAGAGCATCGTAAACATGGGAAACGGTCTTGAACAGTGATTGGTCTGCGTGGCAGAGTTGTTCAATAGGTGACATCTTAGGTAGGTTCCATTGTCCCTTGAGAGTCACCCTAATAAAGTTTCGTAGTTGTAGGTAGCTAACTCTGGAGGGAAGCCATCTTCCCCAGGAGATTTATAAGAAGGTAAGGATTTAATGGCCTCCAGCAATTCAGGAACTGAGAAGTGTTCACTCAGGCGCTCTCTGTCTTCCTCTGACAGGCATGGGAGGTTGAGAGAGGAGAGAAAGGAGTCGATCTCTGATAGATCATCACTTGATTGAGAAGTGTAGAGGTCTTCGTAGTATTTCTTAAAAGTATCATTCATTTCAGTAGGGTCGAAAGATATCTAATTAGTAAGAGTTTCTACAGCATTAATTGTCCTCTTACTTTCCTCTGCTTTCAGTTGCCATGCCAATACTTTGTGAGCTTTCTCTCCAAGCTCGTAATAACGCTGGTTTGATTTAGTGATGGCCCTCTCAGCTTGATATGTGTTATATTATATTTCAGTTTTTTATTCACCAAAAAAAAGCCTGTATAGATCTTTAGTCGGGCCTCTTTGGTAGGTTTTTTCTAGCTCAGAGATTTCAGATTCAAGGACATTCAGTTCCGCTCCGTGTTTTCTCTTCAACCCTTTAGTATAGGAAATGGTCTGTCCCCTCAGATAGGCCTTCAATGTGTCCCAAAGAATGAAACTGTCGGGAGAGGAGGGTTTGTTTGTCAAAGTAAAAATATTGACCTGCTCTTTGATGAATGCACAAAATTCAGGTTGCTTTAGGACTGTAGAATTTAGTCTCCATCTATATGCTCCATTAACCTTGGTAGGAATGGAGATTGATAATACTAGAGGAGAATGATCAATAAGCAATCTGGGGAGATACTCGATATCTAACACTCTATGAAACAGTTGGGTCGATAGTAAAAAGTTATCTATGCATGTGTGTGTGTGTGTGTGTGTGTGTTGTGTGAATAAAAAGAGTAGTCCCTATCATGTGGGTGCAACTGTTTCCAGATGTCTAGTAAATTCAGATCTTTCACGAATGACATGGTGAGCTTGCCGGCTTTGGTAAGAAGTGAGGGTTTATCAGAGGACCTATCAAGAACTGTATCTAAACAAAAAAAAATTATCTCCTCCAACCAGTAGCCATCCTGGTGGTGCTTGAGCAACCTGAAGGAAGACATTCTGAATAAACATATGGTCATTGAAGTTAGGAGCATAAATATTCAATAGGGTCCAAGACTCTGAAAACATATGCCCCTGCACCAAAAACAAACCTGCCCGAGGGATCAGAGATGGTGTTGTTAACGCAGAAGGGGATGTGTCTACAAAATTGTAGTTCCTCTTGCTTTGGAGTTAAAAGAGGACGCAGAAACTTGTCCTACCCTCCTACCCATTCCCTCTTCAATTTCTTGTGTTCACTGGCTGTAAGATGTGTTTCTTGTAAAAACAAAAAAATGTAAGGTATGTATAGACTATTTTCCTTTTTCCCCCCTTTTTCTCCCCAATTTCGTGGTATCCAATTGTTAGTAGTTACTATCTTGTCTCATCGCTACAACTCCCGTACGGGCTCGGGGCAGACGAAGGTCAAGAGCCATGCGTCCTCCGAAACATAACCCAACCAAGCCGCACTGCTTCTTAACACAGCGCGCATCCAACCCGGAAGCCAGCCGCACCAATGTGTCGGAGGAAACACCGTACACCTAGCAACCTGGTCAGTGGGCACTGCGCCCAGCCCGCCACAGGAGTCGCTAGTGTGCGATGAGACAAGGATATCCCTACCAGCCAAACCCTCCCTAACCCGGACGACGCTAGGCCAATTGTGCGTCGCCCCATGGACCTCCCGGTCGCGGCCGGCTGCGACAGAGCCTGAGCTCAAACCCAGAGTTTCTGGTGGCACAGCTAGCACTGCGATGCAGTGCCTTAGACCACTGCGCCACCCGGGAGGCCCAGACTATTTTCCTTTTAATCGGGCTGATAAGACCTTTTACGTTGAATGTGACATATTTTAGTGGATTAAGCATAGGTTGGGTTTCAAATATGTAACCGAATGGAAATCTCTCATATGTAAATAGTCAGGAAAGGTTTCAACTTTAGATGAAAACATAGAAGTGACTTGTGTCTCTTTAGGAAGAAAACAACAATAAACATAGAAAAAAAAGAAACCCCTCCCACCTCGATTGTCAGACTAAAACAACAATCCCAACAATGAAACATGAATACACTTGTAGAGATACGTTGTTGCTCGCTTTCCATCTTGCTCTTACTAGCTAAACCTTGCCGTAAACTAAAACCTGCGAGCTCTCTAAATTGAAAACAAACGTTGTGAATAGACATTTATGGCTGAATATTTACTGCCCACAGTAAGGGCTGCTTGAGTCTCTTTTCAGGAGAGGAGAAACATAAATGGGGGGGAAAGCAGTTGGCCTAAGCCCACTAATTTGCTTCGCTCAGTGGATATTGACTAAAACAATATATAGTCTCCTGTAAATGTAATAGAACTCACCCTGGGGAAAAAACGGTAAGTTGAAAATATACAAATCAATTATAGCGACCGGATAGCGGGGTAAACGGATCCCAAATTCAAAGAAAACATAAGCAGTTCAGTCACAGGACAGCCCGGATATGAGAAAGGAAACAAACTGCATCTTATCCCCCAGAGAGACTTTCCTGGTTCAGACGCGGTTCAGGTCTTTGAGAAAAGTGAACACTTCTCCCGGTGTGTTGAAGAGATGGCATCGGCCTTTGTCTGAACTTTCATCCGGGCAGGGTGGATGAGGTAGCCGGTGATGTTCTTCTCCTTCAGTGCTTTGGCGACAGGTCTGAACTGCTTGCGACGTCTGGTGAGATCCACGCTGAAATCTGGGAAAAGGCTGACCCTCTTGCCATCAATGGTGATGTCCCCTTTGGCTCTTGCGAGTTGCAGTATCTTCTCTCGGTCCTGGAAACGGAGGAACCTGATCAGGACAGCCCGTGGGGGCTCATCTGGCCGGGGTTTTGGCGCTGATGTTCTGTGGGCGCGTTTGATTTCCAGCGGCTTGGTGAGGTTTATTATGCCTAGGACATCCGGGATCCATTGAGTGAGGAAACGGACCGGGTCACAGCCCTCGCTGTCCTCTTTCAATCCCACCACACGGATATTACTACGTCTACTCTGGTTCTCCATCTGGTCTACCTTGTTCTTGAGGTTGGCATTGTCCTTCTGCAGATGTATCAGAACCTGCTCATGTCGAGTGATGGTATCTTCAACTGTGCAATTGCGCAACTCAACCTCAGTCGTTCTTAAAAGGAGATCATTCATGGAGGATTTCAGGTCGTCAATGGAAGAATGGCGTTCAGCCGATTTCTTGTCAATTTTCAGAGTAAGACCTTTGTTACCATCCTGAATTACCTGGAGGAGAGTAGCCAGCATGTCGGCAGGCTCGCAAGAGGCTAATGCTAATCTTGCTAGCTGTAGCATTATCTTGGGAATCAACAACGTTTTGTTCGTCCTTCTTGCCTCTTGGTCAGAGGTCCATGGCTCTTTGGGAAGGTAAGTACTTGACAATTTATCAGCCGATGTTAGAATATTGTTTCAACGTTGTTATTTAAGTAATAATTAAATAACTTTGAAGAGCTCAGTTTGTCAACGTCTGCTCAGCTCCGTCGCATCACGTGCTCCCCGAACTGCCTGATCTTTATTGGCCGATATAGCTTGCAGGATGTTAGTTAGCCATTATACCTGGATTTACTGCTGCCAGATTTATTCTTCAGGCTAGCATGTGGCTAGCCATAGGTACGATCGGCCAACAACAGAGTTTTAGCCAATTTGGTTATAGACGTTCAATGTCTACTAAAATGGTAAAATGGTAAAGGTTTATCTTGACTTTGTGTAAAAGTATGAGAAATGCTGATGTGCTGAACTGCTAATAAGTGATGTGTTTCAAGCTTGCTCGTGGTTAGCCAATAAGAGCAAGCCAGCAGGGGTGTAAAAGGGGCTATGCTAAAAGCTGTTTAAGTGGGGGTTTTTTAGGCCATGGAGAATAAATAAATCACAGGATATGGTCAGAGGATGGCTTCATTCAAAGTGCCAAAATATTTTTCAAAAACATTAGGACTTCGTCGTATGATGTGGATCTTCAATCTTATGTGGACAGTGGCTTCACTCCTGTTTGTGTAGTGCTCCTCTTTACTTCACTTTTCCCAAATTGTCCCTAATTCTCCCAAAATACAAATGTAAAGTGATATGTCATATTGGGACATTTAGTTGGAAGGATGAAACAAATCAGAATGTTAGCAGCAACCTTATTCTGCAATCTTCCCTTTAAGATCCCCAACACTTGCTCTAAATGTTAATGTGCATTGTTTTCAGTACAGTTTTGGAAACATAAGGAATGTATCTGTCATATCAGCGACAAAAAATAAAAAGGTTAAATTTACTACCCACCTTTATAAGGTTAGGTTCAGGGTTCCCACGCGGCCATATTTCCATGTTACAGCACTTGTTTACAGAAAACAAACGAAAGACGGACTACCTGTGCTAACTAGCTATCTGCATCTCCGAACACCTGTGTGTAAACGGAAGACGGACACCACAAATGTGTTGTCACTGAAAAATGCTGGTCGGCTGCAACTGCATTAAAACTAGTTAAAACAGTGTACAATAAGTGTAAATTTTGCATTTGTGAAATTATTTTTGATGTGATATGAAAACAGAGGGCTTTGTTTCTAGACCCTTAACGCAATTGAGAATCGATTCATGTCTAGATGGAGTATTGGATTGTTTTGACTGTAAGATCCTTGGACTACAAGGAGAAACATTAGGCTCCTTTAATCCATTATTGGGCCAGGCTATATCTTGCTTATTGAGAACATGCCTCACACATAAAATATAAATATAACGTGCTCCTAACCAACTACTTTTTTCCCCGTTTTATTTGTCACTTTAAAAAAAACGTATTTTTTAATATAATGTTGCTGCTACCGTCTCTTATGACCAAAAATAACTTCTGGACTTCAGAACAGCTATTACTCACCTCAAACTGGATGAAGATTTTTTTCTTTAACGAGTCCGACATGAAGGATATACTGCTTTCTCGGGAACGGGCCCACATCCCCGTCATTTGCATGAAGAAAATACAGAGAAAAAAGGGGCAGAGTTTGGGCTACCTTCTGAGAATTGATAGGTGAGTGAGTAAACCCCCACTGCCATCCGTTCTATTGGCCAAAGTGCAATAATTGGAAAATAAAATGGATGATCTACGATCAAGATTATCCTACCAACGGGACATGTAATATCTTATGCTGAACGTCCCCCGCCTGTCCGGCGCTGCCAGAGTCCCGTCCTGTCACGTCCTGACCTTAGTTCCTTTTGAATGTCTCTATTTTAGTTTGGTCAGGGCGTGAGTTGGGGTGGGCATTCTACATTGTTGTTCTATGTTTTTGTATTTCTGTGTTTGGCCTGGTATGGTTCCCAATCAGAGGCAGCTGCTTATCGTTGTCTCTGATTGAGAACCATATTTAGGCAGCCTGTTTTCCCACTATGATTTGTGGGAAGTTGTTTTCTGTCTTTGTATTAGTTACCAGACGGAACTGTTTCGGTTGTTCTTTTTGTTTATTTTGTATTGTAGTGTTCAGTTCAGTTTAATAAAATGACGAACACTTACCACGCTGCATATTGGTCCGATCCTTCCTACTCCTCCTCAGAAGAGGAGGAAAACCGTTACAACAACAGCTGGCGCACGATGTCTGATATTAAAGAAGTCTCGAGGTATTGCTCGCCTGAGGTAGTACCTTATGATAAGTTGTAGACCAGAATATCTACCAAGAGAGTTCTCATCAATATTATTCGTAGCCCTCTATTTACCACCACAAACCGATGCTGGTACTAAGACAGCATTCAACCAGCTGTATAAGGCCATAAGCAAACATGCCAAGAGTGTGCAAAGCTGTCATCAAGGCAAAGGGAAGAATCTCAAATATAAAATATATCTCGATTTGTTTAAAAGTTTTTTGGTTACTACATGATTCCATATGTGTTATTTCATAGTGTTGATGTCTTCACTATTCTTCTACAACGTAGAGAAGAGTACAAAAATAGAAAAACCCTTGAATGAGTAGGTGTCCAAACCTTTGACTGGTGCTGTACATAGACATGAAATCACAAGTCACTTTAATAATGTTAACAGACTGCTTTACCCAATTCATATGTACAATGCGTTCGAAAAGTATTCAGACCCCTTTCCTTTTTCCACTTGAAAAAAAAAATCCCTCAAATCTACACACAATAACCCATAATGACAAAGCGAAAAAAATGTTTTTAAATGTTTGCTAATTTATGAAAAATGTCAAACAGAAATACCTTATTTACATAAGTATTCAGACCCTTTGCTATAAGACTGAAATTGAGCTCAGGTACATCCTGTTTCCATTTATCATCCTTGAGACGCTTATTCAACTTGATTGGTTTTAGGCCTGGGCGATATGACGATATACATTGCGTGACTATAGAAAAATGTCTAACGTTTCATATTATGCTCTATCGTTTATTTCGTTGTGTCGCAAATCACGCCAATATTTTTTGTCAATTGGACGACGCTTTGCAACACAAGCAAACATGGAGGAGAGTGAATGTGACAGAGAGCACGGAGACACGGCTCGTAAAAAATTAACTACTAAAAGAGGAACTACGTCGGTGGCATGGACGTGGTGGTTTGGGTATGACAAGTCTGAAACGAAACAGAAAACCGTCCTCCGCAAAATAAGCCGCAGGCCGGTCCCGACAACATGCTCAAACACCACTAACCTATTTTACCACGTACGCAATAATCATGTGAAACAGTCTACGGATGAGATCCAAAAAAGTACAGTCGAGTGCTCGAAACAAACCCCCGACTCAGACGTTGCAAGAGGCTTTTGCCTGCGGGACACCATATGGCAAAGAATCATGAAGATGGAAGGAGAGAACAGCTGCTGTTACAACATGGCCCCAATTTACACGGTCGAGAAACGGGGGTTTTGTGAGTTGGTGCTAACACCAAGGTACCAAATGCAAATTGTTATGTGACGCATATAAAGCCAAAATAACATGCAAAACAGGCAAGCTATAACAATTTGCATTTGGTATATATATATTAGGCCTATATTTATTTTGTTTGCAACTACAGTTGAAGTGTTTTCTATTTACCTTTTTAGATTTTATACATTAATATTTTGTTACATGCTTAATTGAAATTTTTCACAAAGGTTATAAATAAAATATGAGTAAGTACCTTTTATTTGTTGAGTATAATTAAAAATGTAATAAGAAATGGGCCTTTACATCTGGTCATTTTATATAAACTATTTATTAATTGAATTGACAGAATGTGACAGAAAATATGTATCGTTATCGGGATATGAAATGACCTATCAGGATATGAGATTTTGGCCATATCGCCCAGGCCTAATTGGAGTCCACATGTGGTAAAGGCACACACCTTTCTATATGAGGTCCCACAGCTGACAGTCCACGTCAGAGCAAAAACCAAGCCATGAGGTCAAAGAAATTGTCCATAGATCTCCAAGACACGATTGTGTCGAGGCACAGATCTGGGGAAGGGTACCAAAATATGTCTGCAGCATTGAAGGTCCGCAAAAAGAGTGGCCTCCATCATTCTTCTGACAGAGCTCCAGAGTTCCTCTTTGGAGATGGAAGAACCTTCCAGAAGGACAACCATCTTTGAAGCATTCCACCAATCAGGCCTTTATGGTAGAGAGGCCAGACGGAAGCCACTACTCAGTAAAAGACACATGACAGCCCCCTTGAAAATTCTCTGGTCTGGTGAAACCAAGATTGAACTCTTTAGCCTGAATGCCAAGCGTCAAGTCTGGAGGAAACCTGGCATCATCCCTACTGTGAAGCATGGTGGTGGCAGCGTCATCCTGAGGGGATTATTTTAGCGGCAGGGACTGGGAGACTAGTCAGGATCGAGGGAAAGATGAACGGAGCAAAGTACAGAGATCCTTAATGAAAACTTGCTCCAGAGCGATGAGGAACTCAGACTGGGGTGGAGTTTCACCTTCCAACAGGACAACAACTCTAAGCACACAGCCAAGACAATGCATGAGTGGCTTTGGGACAAGTATCTGAATGTCCTCGAGTGGCCCAGCCTGAGCCCGGACTTGGAACCCGATCGTACATCTCTGGAGAGACCGGAAAATAGCTGTGCAGCGATGCTCCCCAACCAACCTGACAGAGCTTGAGAGGATCTGCAGAGAAGAATGGGAGAAACTCCCCAAATACAGGTGTGCCAAGCTAAACTGTAATCACTGCCAATAACTCAGGAGTGGCTTCCGTATATAAATAAATCTCTTTGCCAAAATTCGTAATCTCCCATATTTTATTCGACAAGTAGTTGTTCTGAAATGTTTATTGCTTGCCTACATTTTACTCCTTCCTCTGTTTAATATAACACACATACATTAATTATTCACAAGCATTTCGCTACACTCGCATTAACATCTGCTAAACATGTGTATGTGACAAATACAATTTGATTTGATTTATTCATTTTGGTTGCCTATCCGTGAAGTATGTTCTATAGAAAGTATTTGATTGTGTGCACACAAAGTATTTGCCTCTAGTGACAAAATGAAGGGGGGTTAGGGGTGTCGGAAAGGCCATTTTCTTGCCAGCCGAAATTCTTATTTTTGACCAATAAAAACACAAATAGCCAAACCTAAAACTGCAGACATTACTAGTGCCTCCCCCGCGATCAACCCGCCATTAAAAAAAATGAAAAGTAGCCTGACATGAACATTGACAGCTGCCTTGAAGGACAAAGAAAAAATGGTTTCTGCTACTAAAATCAGTGAAATGTAGGCTAAACTGACAACGGAGTGAAGAGCAGAAATCTCAACTAGCAAGAAAGTCGCAGCAATGAAGATTTGAGTGTGGTGAGCGTTCACGCGAAGGGGGGGGGTTTCGGCACAACACCGGTTTCGGTTCAGGTATGTGAGATGTAATGTACACCCCAACCAGACGGATCGAAATCCTCATTATTTCGGTTAATGATTTTCAATTTGAGCGTCAGTATTTCTATATAGCCTACACTTACTCGTTCAGAACTACTAACGCGAGTGGGACGGTATGCTTCGTGACAATGACAAGAGCAGCTGCGCTAAGATTTACCATTGCGTTAGGTTTGATAAAATAGAGCCCCTTACCTTTAATGTTCTTCCACTTCAGATTTGTATTTATTTTTAATTTGTATTTATATTTACCCAGGAAAGTCCGTAGCTGATTAAAAAAATAGCTGATTTATATCTGCATCAATGTATGACAGTCATAAAAAACTACTATCCCTTCATAAAACAATCTCTAAACCACCATCATCCGAGGACAAGAAGTGTGACCGAAACACTTTTACTTTCGCTTTTCCTCAGGCGAAACGGGTTCCTGTGCTTATGGAATGTTCATGGGTGCAGTCCAAACACTTAAAAAAAGACACACCATATCCCCTCAGCCATCAAATTAAGTGGACACTTCTGATGGCTGCAGGGCAAGGGGCGAGAAAGGAATGATTTTTAAATGGACCGTCCTAACCCGGAAATTCGTAACTCGTTCATCCCGCAGTGATTTTGTTTTCAGCTACCGGTATCTTGTGGATGCTTTATATGCGCTACAGTCAATTATGATTGCATATCTACTTACATGAAATATATAATTATTAATATACGCATACTGTATGATAGCTAGTAAATGAATTAGCTAAATAATGTTAGCTGGAACTTCTGAAGAAGGAAACATTTGTATTTCTACAATTTCCGAAAGATAACCAAACAAAAACATCATTACTTTTACGAGACGTGTTTGTGACGTCCTGTGCATTAGCAGCATAATTTCTAACTTATTTACATTCGTTTTTACTTTACATATGTTGACTCCATATTGACGTTGAGGTTTTAATTTTTGACTGACTTTTCTTAGTGGATGTACAATCGTCGCAAATTGAATTACGGGGAGTTTCAGGCCCCGAGGTGAACATAATTGTACACTCGCAAATTCTACTAAAAACGAGGGCTTGGGGATCACGTTGCAAACTTCCCTTGCTTGGCTAATCATTTGAACCGCCCGCCAAGATGGTGACGGGGATTCCCCGAAGTGCATAAGGCGAGGGTAAGTGGACGAGGGTGTGTCTTTTATGGGTTTGAACAACAACCCATTTTTCATCTCGGCAAGGCCAAACAAGAGGAAATTACTGATTTTATCATTTATCTTTGAAAACCAAAACAAAAGTTTGGTATCAACTCGTTTTCTCGTTTATGGTTTCAAAATCTAATAACAGATAACAAATAAAGATAAACTTGATTAAATGTTTTTATTTAAATTTTGTTCATACCTGGAAGTACACGCAGCCTAACATTATGTAACGACCCTGGGTTTATAAGCGCAGAAATCGACTCTGCCGCACGAGCATGCTTTTGCTGCACCGTAGATAGCGCGCTGGACTTCGGGCTCGAAGGTCGAGGGTTTGCGACCAGCTAGCTCCCTGCTGTTTCATTACGTTGGTGTCAGAAGTGATCGGACCTTGCATCCACGACAGTGCGCGTGCTCGGCCGGTGAGCGCGTTCCTGTAAAACGTAGAGTCGCAAACTAGCGCCAGGACGCGCTCTTTGAAAGGAGGGAGTCGTGTAACGACCATGGGTTTATTTATAACCGCGGAAATCGACTCTGCCGTACGAGCATGCTTTTGCGGCACAGTCGATAGTGCGCTGGACTTCGGGCTAGAAGGTCGAGGGTTCGGGACCTGCTTCCCTACTGTTTCTTCACAATAAAATCCACGATGCATAGCGGGTGTGTGTACAGTCTAAGTTGAGCTGCAGTGTAAGCAGCACAGAGATATTATTAGACATTTCGGTGACAGGAAGATAAAAAATATGCCAATAGAACAAATTCCACAACAAATTAACAAAGTTGGTGTGTGCCCACAGGAGAAGGGACACAGTACTGTATCTGAGATGATCATCATGAACTTCATCCAGTTACATCAGCCAATACATTAAGTTTAAAATCATCCTTTTTATTGGTGTGGGTATAATTCATAAACCTCCTTTTCTGCTAAATGAAAGGCAGATGTAGTAAAGGCATACTGGTGAGGATACCGCATGAATTTCTACGACAATTGGCATACCTTTCAGGGCCACTGATGATCAATGATACAGAGAAAGTCTGATATTACTTCATTACTGATTCCCCCACACTTCTCTCCCTCTCTCTCAATCACAGGACCATTCGCACAGTCCAGTCACTCAGCCCCGATCTAGAAGCTCTCAAGGTCCTTCATTACTTCCTCCGACAACACCCTGATGAGAAGCAAAAAGCCTGGCACCATAACTGCAAGTTTGCATATCTCTCTAACCCTGCTGTACCCTACCGTGCTATGACAATCTGACTCTAGAACAGTATTACACAATTTAAGTGGAATGCTCAACAGTGATTATTGGTCTCGCTCGCTCTGCGATCCTCACAGTTCACACTCGGATGGTATGCAGGCTGAGTGATGGCACCTACAGGCCTGTTTGAGGGACAATTGGACAGAACATATCAGACTGCTTGGACTTCACCTGAAACCCTCCTCTCCTTCCCCATCTTTCAAGGAAAGCCCCTTCTTTACACTTTGTGTTTGGAATTATGCTTTCTCATGTTGTTTCTCACTTTCTCATGTTGTGTGGTATTACTTATAGATTACTCTTTACTTGTTACCTATGTGTTAGAATACTGTATTTTTTATTTTGTACCTTTATTTAACTAGGCAAGTCAGTTAAGAATACATACAATGACGGCTTACCAAAAGGCAAAAGGCCTCCTGCGGGGACGGGCTGGGATTAAACATTTAAACTAAAAGAAAAAATATAGGACCAAACACATGTCACGACAAGACAGACACCACAACACTACATAAAGAGAGACCGAAGACAAACAATACAGCACGGCAGCAGCGCAACATGGTAGCAACACAAAACATGGTACAAACATTGTTGGGCACAGACAACAGCACAAAGGGCAAGAAGGTAGAGACAACAATGCATCACATGCAGCAGCCACAACTGTCAGTAAGAGTGTCCAAGATTCTCTGAATGAAGAGATGGAGATAAAACTGTCCAGTTTGAGTGTTTGTTGCAGCTCGTTCCAGTTGCTAGCTGCAGCGAACTGAAAGGAGGAGCAACCCGGGGATGTGTGTGCTATGGGAACCTTTAAACAGAATGTGACTGGCAGAACGGGTGTTGTATGTGGAGAATGAGGCTGCAGTAGGTTTCTCAGATAGGGGAGAGTAAGGCCTAAGAGGGTTTTATAAATAAGCATCAACCAGTGGGTCTTACGAGGGGTATACAGAGATGACCAGTTTAGAGTATAGAGTGCAGTGATGTGTCCTATATTTTTTATATTTTTTATTTAACCTTTATTTAACCAGGTAGGCCAGTTGAGAACAAGTTCTCATTTACAACTGCGACCTGGCCAAGATAAAGCAAAGCAGTGCGACAAAAACAACAACACAGAGTTACACATAAACAAACATACAGTCAGTAACATAATAGAACAATAAATGAAAAATCGATGTACAATTTGTGCAATTGTAGAAGAGTAGGGAGGTAGGCAATAAATAGGCCATAGAGGCAAAATAATTACAATTTAGCATTAACACTGGAGTGATAGATGTGCGGATGATGATGTGCAAGTAGAGATACTGGGGTGCAAAAGAGCAAGAGGGTAAGTAATAATATGGGGATGAAGTAGTTGGGTGTGAAGTAGTTCGGTGTGCTATTTACAGATTGGCTGTGTACAGGTAAGATGGTCATCTGATTCAGGGTTAGTTTGGCAGCTGGGGTGAAAGAGGAGCGATTACGATAGAGAAAACCAAGTCTAGCCATTCTCCCAAGTACTTGTATGAGGTGACTGCCTCAAGCTTCAAACCCTCAGAGGTAGGAATCACACCTGTGGGGAGAGGGGCATTCTTCTTACCAAACCACATTACTTTTGTTTTGGAGATTTTCCGAACAAGGTTAAGGGCAGAGAAAGCTTGTTGGACACTTAGAAAGTTTTGTTGTCGATCGTTTAACACAAAATCCGGGGAGGGGCCAGCTGTGTATAAGACTGTATCATCTGCATATAAATGGATGAGAGAGCTTCCTACTGCCTGAGCAATGTTGTGTCCCTTTCAAATACTTGTAATGACCCCCGCCACTGCCACATGCTCTCTCTTTCTCTCCAGGATACTTTAGGGGAAGTTGTTTGCTGTTGGTACCAATCCCAGGCTGCCGGACCACATCAATGAATTTACCCCCCTCATCCTAAAATTTTTGCTACCTCTTGTTCAACTGCTCTTTGATTAAATTGGTTTAACTAAATGTTTATATTCGCTTCAAGTCTGCTTTTTTTAGTAAACGTTGACACATTTGTGGAGTTCGACATTTCAAAGGGTAACTTGAATCATAAAGCAAATTTTCCAGTTGGTTTTGGTTCAGTAAAACACACCAATCCCTGTCCTAATTTCTACAATGTGTACCAATGTGGTATATCTGGTATTATTTGTAGTAAATCTCGCTTATTTGTGCCTCTGGTCTGGAAACTCAGTCATATTTTTAGGCCTATTTTCAACTTCAGTATCTAAAATGTTCAGGCTGCGTGTCACATTCTGACCTTTATTTCCTTTGTTTTGTCATTATTTAGTATGGTCAGGGTGTGAGTTGGGGTGGGCAGTCTATGTTTGTTTTTCTATGATTTGGGGATTTCTATGTTTCGGCCTATTATGGTTCTCAATCAGAGGCAGGTGTCATTAGTTGTCTCTGATTGAGAATCATACTTAGGTAGCCTGGGTTTCACTGTTTGTTTGTGGGTGTTTGTTTCCGTGTCTGTGTTTTTTCACCACACGGTACTGTTTTGGGTTTCGTTCGTTCCACGTTTTTGTATTCAGTTGTGTTCATGTGAAGTATTTCTTATTAAAAGAACCATGGACACTTACAACGCCGCATATTGGTTCTCCGATCCTTCTCGCCTCTCCTCTTCGGAAGAAGAGGAGGAAATCCCTTACACTGCTGCCAAAGGATGGAATACAAAGCTGGCTTTGTATTCATGTTACCTGATGGAATTGCTGTACAATATGATCTTGTTGCCATCTGATGCACATTCAGATGTCATAAATCAGCACTGCAGAGTTCTCCCTGTCCTGTGCTGTGCCTTGATTGTAATAATGTTGATATCTGGAAATGTTCATGTACACCCTGGCCCCAATTCTGACTTGTACTCTATCTGCTTCACTGATTTCTGCACTCGTAAAAGCCTGGGTTTCTGAATGTTAACACTAGAAGCGTATTACCTAAAATGGATCAATTGAAGGTGTGGGTTGACAGCTCCAATCCAGATGTGTTGGTCATTACTGAGACATGGTTAAGGAAGAGTGTTTTGAATACTGATATTAACCTTTCTGGTTATAACCTTTTTCGGCAAGACAGATCTTCCAAAGTTGGAGTGGCAATCTTTACCAAGGATCACCTTCAGTGCTCGGTTGTCTCCACCAAGTCTGTCCCCAAACAATTTGATTAGCTGGTTTTAAGCATTCAACTTTCAAATAGCTCTTTGTTGACTGTTGCTGGGTGCCACCGTCCTCCATCAGCCGCGGCCTGTACCCTACCTGCCCTAAGCCCTATCCTGGCCCCTTACACTAAGTCTGAATTTGTCCTGCTTGATGACTTAAACTGGAACATGCTTAAACCACCTGACCAAGTCCTAAATCAATGGGACTCCCTAAATCTTTCTCATATTATTACCAATCCCACAAGGTATGACTCCAAACACCCAGAAAAGGCTACTCTCCTTGATGTTATCCTCACAAATAATCCTGATAGGTATCAGTCTGGTGTTTTCTGTAATGACCTTAGTGATCACTGTTTTACAGCCTGTGTTCGTAATGGCTGGTCAGTGAAACGACCTGTCCTGATTTGTCATAGACGCTTGCTAAAAAACTTTAATGAGCAAGCCTTCCTTCATGAACTGGCCACTGTAAAATGGTATAGAATCAGCTTGATCCACTTCCGTCGAAGACGCTTGGACCTTTTTTGATATTTTCAGTGGTATTGTTAACAAACACGCCCCAATAAAGAAAATGAGAATTAAAAACAGGTTCAGCCCCTGGTACGAGTTACTTCACATAAAGAATTGCATTTGGCGAAAGGCTCGGCACACATATACTCAGGCTGACTGGCTATTGTTCAGGCAAATAAAAAATAAGTGCCCTCAGGCTATCCGGAAGGCCAAAGTTAGTTACTTTTTAAGGAGCAGTTCTCTCTCTGTGGGTCTAACCCAAAGAAGTTCTGGAAAACGGTTAAAGACCTGGAGAATAAACCCTCCTCCTCACAGCTGCCCATGTCCTTTAATGTTGATGGTGTGGTTGTTACTGACAAGAAGCACATGGCTGAGCTCTTTAATCACCACTTCATTAAGTCAGGACTCCTATTTGACAAAGCCATGCCTCCTTGCCCATCCAACATTTCCTCATCTCCCACCCCTTCTAATGCGACTATCCACAATGCTTTTCCCTCTTTTTCCCCTGCCCCACTACAAAGTTTCTCCCTGCAGGCAGTCACTGAGTCCGAGGTGCTAAAGGAGCTCCTTAAACTTGAACCCCAAAAAACATCTGGGTCAGATGGTTTAGACCCTTTCTTCTTTAAGGTTGCTGCCCCTATTGTTGCCAAGTCTATCTCCAACATTTTTAACCTGTCTCTCCTTTCTGGGGAGGTTCACATTGCCTGGAAGGCAGCCACGGTTTGTCCTTTATTTAAAGGGGGAGATCAAGCTGATCCTAACTGTTATAGGGCTATTTCTATAATGCCCTGTTTATCACAAGTGTTGGAAAAACCTGCCAATAATCAACTGACTGGCTTTCTTGATATCTATAGTATTCTCTCGGGTATGCAATCTGGTTTCCACTCAGGTTATGGATGTGTCACTGCAATCTTAAAGGTTGTCAATGATGTCACCATTGCCCTTGATTCTAAGCAATATTGTGCTGATATTTTTATTGACTTGGTCAAAGCTTTTGATACGGTAGACCATTCCATTCTTGTGGGCCGGCTAAGTAGTATTGGTGTCTCTGAGGGGTCTTTAGGCTGGTTAGCTAACTACCTCTCAAAGAGTGCAGTGTATAAATTCAGAAAATCTGCTGTCTCAGCAACTGCCTGTCACCAAGGGAGTACCCCAAGGCTCGATCCTAGGCCCCACGCTCTTCTCAATTTACATCAACAACATAGCTTAGGCAGTGGGAAGCTCTCTCGACCATTTATATGCAGATGATAGAGTCTTAAACTCAGCTGGCCCCTCCACAGATGTTGTGCTCTACAACAAAGCTTTCTTAGTGTCCATCAAGCTTTCTCTACACTTAACCTTGTTTTGAACACCTTCAAAACAAAGGTAATGTGGTTTGGTAAGAAGAATGTCCCCCTCCCCACAGGTGGGAATCCTACCTTTGAGGGTTTAGAGCTTGAGGCAGTCACCTCATACAAGTACTTGGGAGTATGGCTAGACGGTGCACTGTCCTTCTCTCAGCACATATCAAAGCTGTAGGCTAAAGTTAAATCTAGACTAGGTTTCCTCTATCGTAATCACTCCTCTTTCACCCCAGCTGCCAAACTAACCCTAATTCAGATGACCATCCTACCAATGCTAGATTATGGAGACCTAATTTATAGATCGGCAGGTAAGGGTGCTCTCAAGCGGCGAGATGTTCTTTACCATTTTGCCATCAGATTTGCCACCAATGCTCCTTATAGGACACATCACTGCACTCTATACTCCTTTGTAAACTGGTCATCTCTGTATACCCGTCGCAAGACCCACTGGTTGATGCTTTTTTATAAAACCCTCTTAGGCTTCACTCCCCCCTATCTGAGATCTACTGCAGCCCTCATCCTCCACATACAACACCTGTTCTGCCAGTCACATTCTGTGTGTTTGTGTTTGCTTCCTAAGTGTGTGTGTGTGTGTGTGTGGACGGGGTTTCACAATGGGAGCCAAGAGCAGTAAGGGAGAGCCTTGTCTGGTAAAGGACCAGTAAAGGTAATGGTGGATAAGTGGGGCAGGGACATTCTGGAGCAGGTACCACTAGCAGGTACCTCTCTGGCACAAGGTAGAAGATTTTCCCTTCAAAAGGCACCTTGAGTGAAGCTTTACTGGCAGAATGTAGAAAGAAGTTACAGGACTTTGAATAAACCAAGAAAGCTAAGGCAAGTAGACTGGGATGATTTATGAAAATGACTTTACACCTCACTATTATACCCCTGTACCCACCAGCACCCGCCCTGGTTGTCCAACAGCAGCCCGCTCAGGCACCTCCCCCGCCGCAGCTCCCCTAACAAGAACTGATACAACTGCAGGACCAACAGACCCCTCAGAGGCAGCTCCAGCACAGCTGGAACCCATTCTACACACGCCTACAATGACTACCGTTTTACTGGACGGATGACAGACTTTATCAGACCCAGCTGGCTGGACTGTGTGATTGCATAAAATAACATTACCCGCCCATAACTGATTGGACAGCCATCCATAGTTGCACGCAGAAAGCTAAAGGGTCACTGGAAGACTACAGGCATAGATTGGATAACGTTTTATGCAAACACAGTGGCATCAGACCAGCAACAGACGGTCATTGAACACTGTAAACACGCTGAGAGGCAGCAACTGTCTCAAGAAGATAAGACGAAACAGAGAATGAAAAAGGGAGGTTGTGAAACTACAAGCTGCACAGCTGGCCGTCTATGAAGGACAGGGCCAGCAGGCTCAGGGAGGACCTCAAAATGATGGACAGCGAGGAAAAGGAAGAGGTAGAGGGAGACAGGAAAGGGGAGACAGTGCTGAAGGACGGGCTGGATAACAGACACCACAAGGTAATAGCTTGACCTGCTATATATGTGGACCGGAGGGACATTTCTCTAGAACATGTCGAAGCAAACCTACCAAACGTTGTGGGTTTGAAAACTGGACCACCTCTGAAAATGACCCTTTACATCCCACATATGGACTGACGCGAGGTAGTGACAGTTGACACTCTTGGAAAGCATTTAAAGATGTTTTCAAGCCCCTGTGAGGAGCCAATGGTTTGTCTCTTCGTCAGTGATGAGTCAATCCATTTTCTAGTAGATACTGGCGCTGCAATGTCTGTCATAAATTCTAAATCTATGTCCAAACCTCCCATGTGAAATGATTCAGTCAGCACTGTGGGAGCCTCAGGAATGACTATGAAAGAGTTGTTCACGATGCCCCTACCTGTTAAAGTTGATGACATGCATAAAACATCAATTCATTTGTTCTGCATGTTGCCCTGTAAATTTAGTGGGAAGAGATTGTCTCTGTACATTGGGAATTAACATTATTTTTTAAAGAAATGGGCCTCACTGTTATACCGCCTCAGGGGACATGCCATCTCATGACGCTGCCTAACTGACCCAACGTGGGATTGGTACTATGCAATGGGACATACAGCACAATGACGGATCACATTGTGACCCAATTGAAGAGATTTTCTCAACAGCCCATAGCTGTTGGAAACAAACTGGTAGTTTTATGCCACAGACGGACTTACATTGTACCAGTGACGAGAGATTTATATTATGAACAGAACTGGCTGACAGGAACCACACCACAAGAGAGCTTACTATGCAGTGACATATAGTGGTCCCCAATTTTGCACTCTTAGTGTGAAGATGTCTAAAGAACAGGCTTTATTTTATATTTTTAGTGACAGGGTACCTACCACATGTTTCAGCAGCTAAGGCTACTGTATATAGCCTCGCTACTGTATATAGCCTCGCTACTGTTGTTTTTATTTATTTACTTACCTATTGTTCACCTAATACCTTTTTTGCACTGTTGGTTAGAGCCTGTAAGTAAGCATTTCACTGTAAGGTCTACACCGGTTGTATTCGGCGCACGTGACAAATAAACTTTGATTTGATTTGACAGGTGACGTTGCCTGAGAGGATACTGGTGTCTGGTTGAAATCTGTCTTGCAGGTTACTGACTGGGTAGGTAGAGCGGATGGGTCTAAAATTCTCCACGAGCACACATTATGTGTGCCTTGCTGTTGGGTTGCTGCTGTACAGCGAGGCGTGCATGGTTTAGATCATGCAAAGCCAAATAAACAGATGGTTTCCATGGAGACTGAGCCACCCTTGTTGGCTGTTCTCCCAGACTCTCTGTGGGATAAAGATAAGTATGACATTGGGTAAATGAGGAGGGTGAAACCGCTTACGTCACACCTGAGAGCACACAGACCCGGCCGAGCCCAGTATCCTCCGAGACAGGAGGCCGTGTGGGAGATTGACGCTGTTCATGCTTCATTGGTAGAAAGAGGAGCAATGGTGCCTTGTCCAGACTCTCCCTGCAACACCCCCATTCTTCCTGCCTGAAAAGCTTCAGGTGATTGGCGTTTTGTTCAAGATCTCAGACCTGTTAACGATGCAGTTCATGCAAGCGCTCGTTGTGCCAAACCCCGTTACAGTACTATCTGCAGTGCCAGTGCCAGCACCGGCTAAATGGTTTTCAGTTGTTGATTTGGCTAATGCTTTCTTTAGCATTCCCGTCGCTCCAGAATCACAGTTCTGGTTCGCCCTTACATTTTTAAACAAACGTTGGGTTTGGACCGTTTTCCCCTAAGGTAAGACCCTAAGGTTATACGGTATCAGCTGCAGTGTTTTTTTCTGCTGCTTTGGCGAACAATTTAGAGGGTTTCATACCTCCTGCTGGGTGTACGATAATACAGTATGTCGACAACATGTTACTGTGTCTTGAAAACCAACAAGCATGCAAAGTCGACACCAGAGCTCTGTTAGTGTTCCTTGCTGAAAATGGCCACGAAGTTTCTAATAAAAAAACTGCAGCTTGTGTCTCAATCCATTAAGTATCTAGGACATGATATTACATTAAATGGGAGGAAATGATAGAGCTGTACCACAGTTAGTTACAAAACAACATACAGTACCAGTCAACAGTTTGGAAACACCTACTCATTCAAGGTTTACTATTTTCTACATTGTAGAATATAGTGAAGATATCAGAACTATGAAATAACACATATGGAATCATGTAGTCACCAAAAATATTTTAAACGAATCAAAATATATTTTATATTTGAGATTCTTCAAAGTATATACCCTTTGCCTTGATGACAGCTTTGCACACTCTTGGCATGCTCTCAACCAGCTTACCCTGGAATGCTTTCCCCAACATTCTTGAAGGAGTTCCCACATATGCTGAGCACTTGTTGGCTGCTTTTACTTCACTCTGCTGTCCAACTCATCCCAAACCATCTCAATTGGGTTGGGGTTTTTATTTATTTTTTTCACCTTTATTTAACCAGGTAGGCTAGTTGAGAACAAGTTCTCATTTGCAACGGCGACCTAGCCAAGATAAAGCATCGCAGTGTGAACAGACAACACAGAGTTACACATGGAGTAAACAATTAACAAGTCAATAACACAGTAGAAAAAAGGGGAGTCTATATACAATCTGTGCAAAAGGCATGAGGAGGTAGGCGAATAATTACAATTTTGCAGATTAACACTGGAGTGATAAATGATCAGATGGTCATGTACAGGTAGAGATATTGGTGTGCAAAAGAGCAGAAAAGTAAATAAATAAAAACAGTGTGGGGATGAGGTAGGTGAAAATGGGTGGGCTATTTACCAATAGACTATGTACAGCTGCAGCGATCGGTTAGCTGCTCAGATAGCCGATGTTTGAAGTTGGTGAGGGAGATGAAAGTCTCCAACTTCAGCGATTTTTGCAATTCGTTCCAGTCACAGGCAGCAGAGTACTGGAACGAAAGGCGGCCAAATGAGGTGTGGGCTTTAGGGATGATCAGTGAGATACACTTGCTGGAGCGCGTGCTACGGATGGGTGTTGCCATCGTGACCAGTGAACTGAGATAAGGTGGAGCTTTACCTAGCATGGACTTGTAGATGACCTGGAGCCAGTAGGTCTGGCGACGAATATGTAGCGAGGGCCAGCCGACTAGAGCATACAAGTCGCAGTGGTGGGTGGTATAAGGTGCTTTAGTGACAAAACGGATGGCACTGTGATAAACTGCATCCAGTTTGCTGAGTAGAGTGTTGGAAGCAATTTTGTAGATGACATCGCCAAAGTCGAGGATCGGTAGGATAGTCAGTTTTACTAGGGTAAGCTTGGCGGCGTGAGTGAAGGAGGCTTTGTTGCGGAATAGAAAGCCGACTCTTGATTTGATTTTCGATTGGAGATGTTTGATATGAGTCTGGAAGGAGAGTTTGCAGTCTAGCCAGACACCTAGGTACTTATAGATGTCCACATATTCAAGGTCGGAACCATCCAGGGTGGTGATGCTAGTCGGGCATGCAGGTGCAGGCAGCGATCGGTTGAAAAGCATGCATTTGGTTTTACTAGCGTTTAAGAGCAGTTGGAGGCCACGGAAGGAGTGTTGTATGGCATTGAAGCTCGTTTGGAGGTTAGATAGCACAGTGTCCAATGACGGGCCAAAAGTATATAGAATGGTGTCGTCTGCGTAGAGGTGGATCAGGGAATCGCCCGCAGCAAGAGCAACAACATTGATATACACAGAGAAGAGAGTCGGCCCGAGAATTGAACCCTGTGGCACCCCCATAGAGACTGCCAGAGGACCGGACAGCATGCCCTCCGATTTGACACACTGAACTCTGTCTGCAAAGTAATTGGTGAACCAGGCAAGGCAGTCATCCGAAAAACCGAGGCTACTGAGTCTGCCGATAAGAATATGGTGATTGACAGAGTCGAAAGCCTTGGCAACGTCGATGAAGACGGCTGCACAGTACTGTCTTTTATCGATGGCGGTTATGATATCGTTTAGTACCTTGAGTGTGGCTGAGGTGCACCCGTGACCGGCTCGGAAACCAGATTGCACAGCGGAGAAGGTAAGGTGGGATTCGAGATGGTCAGTGACCTGTTTGTTGACTTGGCTTTCGAAGACCTTAGATAGGCAGGGCAGGATGGATATAGGTCTGTAACAGTTTGGGTCCAGGGTGTCTCCCCCTTTGAAGAAGGGGATGACTGCGGCAGCTTTCCAATCCTTGGGGATCTCAGATGATATGAAAGAGAGGTTGAACAGGCTGGTAATAGGGGTTGCGACAATGGCGGCAGATAGTTTCAGAAATAGAGGATCCAGATTGTCAAGCCCAGCTGATTTATACGGGTCCAGGTTTTGCAGCTCTTTCAGAACATCTGCTATCTGGATTTGGGTAAAGGAGAACCTGGAGAGGCTTGGGCGAGGAGCTGCGGGGGTGGCGGAGCTGTTGGCCGAGGTTGGAGTAGCCAGGCGGAAGGCATGGCCAGCCGTTGAGAAATGCTTGTTGAAGTTTTCGATAATCATGGATTTATCGGTGGTGACCATGTTACCTAGCCTCAGTGCAGTGGGCAGCTGGGAGGAGGTGCTCTTGTTCTCCATGGACTTCACAGTGTCCCAAAACCTTTTGGAGTTCGAGCTACAGGATGCACATTTCTGCTTGAAAAAGCTGGCCTTAGCTTTCCTGACTGACTGCGTGTATTGGTTCCTGACTTCCCTGAACAGTTGCATATCGCGGGGACTATTCGATGCTATTGCAGTCCGCCACAGGATGTTTTTGTGCTGGTTGAGGGCAGTCAGGTCTGGAGTGAACCAAGGGCTGTATCTGTTCTTAGTTCTGCATTTTTTGAACGGAGCATGCTTATCTAATATGGTGAGGAAGTCACTTTTAAAGAATGACCAGGCATCCTCAACTGACGGGATGAGGTCAATGTCCTTCCAGGATACCCGGGCCAGGTCGATTAGAAAGGCCTGCTCACAGAAGTGTTTTAGGGAGCGTTTGACAGTGATGAGGGGTGGTCGTTTGACTGCGGCTCCGTAGCGGATACAGGCAATGAGGCAGTGATCGCTGAGATCCTGGTTGAAGACAGCGGAGGTGTATTTGGAGGGCCAGTTGGTCAGGATGACGTCTATGAGGTTGCCCTTGCTTACAGAGTTGGTGGGTTCCTTGATGATTTGTGTGAGATTGAGGGCATCTAGCTTAGATTGTAGGACTGCCGGGGTGTTAAGCATATCCCAGGTTAGGTCACCTAACAGAACAAACTCTGAAGCTAGATGGGGGGCGATCAATTCACAAATGGTGTCCAGGGCACAGCTGGGAGCTGAGGTGGGTCGGTAGCAGGCGGCAACAGTGAGAGACTTATTTCTGGAGAGAGTCATTTTCAAAATTAGTAGTTCGAACTGTTTGGGTATAGACCTGGAAAGTATGACATTACTTTGCAGGCTATCTCTGCAGTAGACTGCAACTCCTCCCCCTTTAGCAGTTCTATCTTGACGGAAGATGTTATAGTTGGGTATGGAAATCTCTGAAGTTTTGGTGGCCTTCCTGAGCCAGGATTCAGACGCGGCAAGGACATCAGGGTTAGCAGAGTGTGCTAAAGCAGTGAGTAAAACAAACTTAGGGAGGAGGCTTCTGATGTTGACATGCATGAAACCAAGGCTTTTTCGATCACAGAAGTCAACAAATGAGGGTGCCTGGGGACATGCAGGGCCTGGGTTTACCTCAACATCACCCGCGGAACAGAGAAGGAGTAGTATGAGGGTGCGGCTCTAAAGGCTATCAAAACTGGTCGCCTAGAGCGTTGGGGACAGAGAATAAGAGGAGCAGGTTTCTGGGCATGGTAGAATATATTCAGGGCATAATGCGCAGACAGGGGTATGGTGGGGTGCGGGTACAGCGGAGGTAAGCCCAGGCACTGGGTGATGATGAGAGAGGTTGTATCTCTGGACATGCTGGTTGTAATGGGTGAGGTCACCGCATGTGTGGGAGGTGGGACAAAGGAGGTATCAGGGGTATAAAGAGTGGAACTAGGGGCTCCATTGTGAACTAAAACAATGATAACTAACCTGAGCAACAGTATACAAGGCATATTGACATTTGAGAGAGACATACAGCGAGGCACACAGTAATCACAGGTGTTGAATTGGGAAAGCTAGCTAAAACAGTAGGTGAGACAACAGCTAATCATCTAGCACAACAACAGCAGGTAAAATGGCATTGACTAGGCAACAGGGCCGACAGATAAAACAAACAAGCAGAATGGAGTACCGTGATTAATGGACAGTCCAGCGTGCATCAGCTATGTAGCCAAGTGATCAGTGTCCAGGGGGCAGCGGTGGATGGGGCAGGGAAGCTGGACTGGCGAGTGTTACCCAGGTTAAAAAAACTAACAATGACTAAATAGCTTGTAGCTAGTTAGCTGGTTAGCTTCTGGAGGTTCTTGGGTGTGTTCTAAAAATTAAAAATAATAGCGGTTCTGTATCACATTGGGTGAGGCAGGTTTCCGGAGGGTATAAACAAATTAAAAATCGGAAAGAGATAGAAAGTACAGTGAGTGTTTGGGACGCGGCGATGCAGACGGTTAGCAGGCCTGTGCTAACAAGCTAACAGTTAGCAGGCCGGGGTAAACAAGGTAGCAGTTAGCGGACCAGGGCTAAACAAGCTAGCAGTTAGCAGGCCGAATTAGCAAGCAAGGAGATAGCAAGGGCTAGAGAGTTAGCCTTTGGGGGACGTCGCGATGGGTTGAGTCTGTTTATTCCTCTTCATGCGGTGACATCGATAAACCGGTCGTGGGCCCGGGTATTGTAGCCCAGGAGTATGCTACGGTGGTAAGCACAGGTGCTCTGGCCGGGCTAGCTTCAAGCTAAGTGGGTGGAAACGCTAGCCAGGAGTAATCATCCGGGGTTGCGGTTTAGCTAGATAGCTAGTTGTGAAGATCCAGCTGAAAAATGTTCCGTTTGCCTTGACAGGTTGGGTGATTGTAGAGGCCAGGTCATCTGATACAACACTCCATCAATCTCCTTCTTGGTCAAATAGCCCTTACACAGCCTGGAGGTGTGTTGGGCCATTGTCCTGTTGAAAAACAAATGATAATCCCACTAAGCTCAAACCAGATGGGATGGCGTATCGCTGCAGAATGCTGTGGTAGCCATGCTGGTTAAGTGTGCCTTGAATTCTAAATAAATCAATGACAGTGTCACCAGCAAAGCACCCCCCACCACCATTACACCCGTTCCTCCTCCATGCTTCACGGTGTGATCCACACATGCGGAGATCATCCGTTCACCTACTCTGCATCTCACATACACACGGCGGTTGGAACCAAAAATCTCCAATTTGGACTCCAGACCAAAGGCCAGATTTCCACTGGTCTAATGTCCATTTTTCACGTTTCTTGGCCCAAGCAAGTCTCTTCTTATTGGTGTCCTTTAGTAGTGGTTTCTTCACAGCAATTCGACCATGAAGGCCTAATTCACGCAGTCTCCTCTCAACAGTTGATGTTGAGATGTGTCTGTTACTTGAACTCTGAAGCATTTATTTGGGCTGCAGTTTCTGAGGTTGGTAAATCTAATGAACTTATCCTCTGCAGCAGAGGTAACTCTGGAGCTTCCTTTCCTCATGAGAGCCAGTTTCATCATAGCACTTGATGGTTTTTGTGACTGCACTTGAAGAAACTTTCAAAGTTCTTGAAATGTTCCTAAGGACCTTCATGTCTTAAAGTACTGATGGACTTCCTTAATTTGCTTATTTTAGCTGTTCTTTACCAAATAGGGCTGTCTTCTGTATACCACCCCTACCTGTCACAACACAACTGATCGGCTCAAACACATTAAGAAGGAAAGAAATTCCACAAATAAACTTTTAACAAGGCAGAGTTGTTAATTGAAATGCATTCCAGGTGACTTCCTCCTGAAGCTGGTTAAGAAAATGCCAAGAGTGTGCAAAGCTGTCAAGGCAAAGGGTGGCTACTTTAAAGAATCTCAAATAAAATATATATTTAGATTTGTTTCACACTTTTTTGGTTACTACATGATTCCATATGTGTTATTTCATAGTTTTGATGTCTTCACTATTATTCTACAATGTAGAAAATAGTACAAATAAAGGAAAACTCTGGAATTAGTTGGTGTGTCCAAAGTTTTGACTGGTACTATGTGTTGACACGCAGGAATGGCAGGTTATTGTAGAGCCTGGCTGCATGACTATGCTGAGGTTGTACAGCCACTCTCTGACCACAAGATGGTAATGAATGACAAGATACAGACTCCAGGGGAACTGAAGGAGAACCACTAGTGTCTTATACAGGAACTACGGCTGCCACTTCCCTAGAGAGTGCTAAATATACCACCACATCTGTCATCCCAAGCTGCAGAATTGTTTGCTCTCACCTGTGCATGCATTTTGTTTAAGGATACTGTTACGACGTATACTGGCAGCAGGTATGCATTTCGAGTTGTGCATGACTTTGGCAACATGGGTTCTTCACCTCATCTGGGAAGACAATTTCACGTTTTAAATTGGTTGAAAACTTGTTGGGAGGCTATTTTATTGAACTTCATGTCTCTGTTAAAAAACATGTTGTTATCTCTACAGGATGTTTCTGATCTGCAATCAGGTGCAGGGCCTGGGGAAGTGAGCCAATGTGTCAAAAGGGAGAAGTAATGGTAGAAAGAATACCTGTACTCTCGGGCGCTGAATTTAAGTAAGCAGAATTGAGTTGACTGATCTTTGGATTTGAATTTAAGTGAACCAAATTTAATTTAAAATAGGCCTGGAATTAGTTAACTGATTGACCTAAGAGTTGACTGCTGTTAAGAAATGTAGATACTGTTAAAGAACTAAGCAAATGAGGGGGTACCCCATTAATTAATGTGTGGACGCGGATTGCGTGGATTAATGTGTGGATTGTGAAAGAATGATTGCATAATGATGAACTGTTGATCACATTTTTCTTAAGGACAGGTCGAATACCTGTCAAGTACACTGCTAGAATCGCAAGTTACTATTCTCTGTAGTGCACTTAACAATGCTCTGAAGTTGTCAGACTTCCACAGAAGTCCTCTCCTTGTTCAGGCGGCGTTCGGTGGTAAATGTCACCGGTCTTCTAACCATCGCCGCTCCACCTTTCATTTTCCATTTGTTCTGTCTTGTTTTCCCGCCCACCTGGTTCACATTCCCTCATCAGACTAAATGTATATTACCCTCTGTTTCCTAGGTTTGTTTCAAACCTAGGTTTGTTTGTTTTGTTGAATTCCGGTCCATGTTACCGTGGTTGTGCTTTGTGGTGCCTCGCCTGTGCCTTTGGGCCAGGGTGTATATTAAAGTTCTCCTGTTATCACCCATCTATGCTCTCCTGTGCTTGACTTCCCGGCAACCAGTCACTCACCCCGTCACAGAAGCAACTTTGCCTGAACAGCTCCACAAATTGCAGCCAGAAGATTGGGTGGTCATCGAGGACCCTGCAGATAGACTTGGCACCAACAGCGCTGGACTGGTCCATTCCAGGGGCTCCTGACAACCCAGACAGCGGTCAAGGTTGCAGAGAGGTCTACGTGGGTTCACGCCAGCCATTGCCACATTTTTTGGGGTCCTGGGAGGAACAGCACAGAGCGAGAAGTGACCACAATGCAACTGAAGTATGCAACACCAGGATAGTCCCACGGCGGGACTTAAATAACAGCAAGATCCAGCTCAAGCCAATGGCAGGCTCAGGACGGGAGTCCAGTAGAGCTAGATTATGAATCAGAATGTCATTAGAATTTTCTACCACAATTAATTTGGCCAGGAAAACGGAGGACCTACTGCCTGATGCCTCTGGATCTGCAGATATATACAGAGAAGATATTGGCTCAACACTCACCTTCAATTCAAATTATATTTGTCACATGCGCTGAATACAACAGGTGAAATGCTTACTTACTACAAGCCCTTAACCAAAAATGCAGTTAAGAAAAATAAGTGTTAAGAAAGTATTTACTAAAATAAACTGAAGTAAAAAGGTTTTATTAAAGAGCAACAATAAAAAATAAAAAAGCTATATACAATGGGTAGCAGTACAGAGTCAATGTGTGGGGGCACCGGTTAGTCTAGGTAATCGAGGTAATATGTTCATGTAGGTAGAGGTAAAGTTATTATGCATCGATTATAAACAGAGTAGAGCAGCGTAAAAATGGGGGGGATATGCAAATAGTCCGGGTAGCCATTTGATTAGCTGTTCAGGAGACTTATGGCTTGGTGTAGAAGCTGTTAAGCCTTTTGGACCTAGACTTGACGCTCCGGTACCACTTGATGTGTGGTAGCAGAGAGAACAGTTTATGACTAGGGTGACTGGAGTCTTTGGCAATTTTTAGGGCCTTCCTGACACCGCCTGGTATAGAGGTCCTGGATGACAGGAAGCATGGCCCCAGTGATATACTGGGCCATACCCACTACCCTCTGTAGTGCCTTGAAGTCGGAGTCCGAGCAGATGCCTCCAGCCCCGTCAAAGAAAATGGGGGAGTGCTTGGTCCTCTTTTTCCTCTAGTCCACAATCATCTCCTTTGTCTTGATCATGTTGATGGAGAGGTTATTATCCTGGCACCACACTGCCAGGTCTCTAGCATTGGAAATGACAGAGCTATCTCTAAACCTACGTTGGAAACACTTATGACATACGGTACATTCGGAAAGTATTCGGACCCCTTGACTTTTTCCACATTGTTACGTTTCAGCCTTATTCTAAATATAAAAAATAAAAAGAATCCCCAATCTACACAACATACCCCACAATGACAAAGCAAAAACAGGTTTTAGAAATGTTAGCAATTTAATTAATAAATAAAAAAAAACTGCAAATAATACATTTACATAAGTATTCAGACCCTTTACTCAGTACTTGGTTGAAGCACCTTTGGCAGCGATTATAGCCTCGAGTCTTCTTGGGTACAACTGTATTTGGGGAGTTTCTCCCACTCTTCTCTGCAGATCCTCTCAAGCTCTGTCAGGTTGGATGGGAAGCGTCACTGCAGAGCTATGTTCAGGTCTCTCCAAAGATGTTCAAGTCCGGGCTCTGGCTGGGCCACTCAAGGACATTCAGAGACTTGTCCCAGAGTTACTCCTGCATTGTTTTGGTTGCGTGCTTAGGGTTGTTGTCCTTTTGGAAGGTGAACCTTTGCCCCAGTCTAAGGTCCTGATCGCTCTGGAGCAGGTTTTTCATTAAGGATCTCTCAGTACTTTGCTCTGTTCATCCTTGCCTCAATCCTGACTAGTCTCCCAGTCCCTGCCCCTGAAAAACATCCCCACATCATGATGCTGCCACCACCATGCTTCACCGTAGAGATGGTGCCAGGTTTCATCCAGATGTGACACTTGGCATTCAGGCCAATGGTGGCTTCATCAGAACAGAAAATCTTGTTTCTGATGGTCTGAGAGTCCTTTAGGTGCCTTTGGCAAACTTCAAGTGGGTTGTCATGTGCCTTTTACTGACAGAGGAGTGGCTTCCATCTGGTCACTCTACCATAAAGGCCTGATTGGTGGAGTGCTGCAGAGATGGTTGTCCTTCTGAAAGGTTCTCCCATTTCCACAGAGGAATTCTGGAGCTCTGTCAGAGTGACCATTGGGTTGGCTTGGTCTTTGCTCTGACATGGCGTTCGCAACAATTATGTGCGTACCGCCACCTACTGTACAGGTGGATAATAAGAAATCAAAAAGGACAAAATTGCGGGGTAAAAAATAACTAAATTACAAACTATTGTACAAACTATTAGTAACAAAATGTGAATTAAATCAGCCTGCTTTTCTGTTTTAATCAGTTCCTTACACAGGCTCAGAAGATCCTGTGATGACGGGACATATCCTGGCGACTGTAGTCCCTGCAGTGCTTCTGCCGTTAAGTCGGACTACCTGGCCTGACGACTCCTTGCTGTCCCCAGTCCACCTGGCCGTGCTGCTGCTCCAGTTTTAACTGTTCTGCCTGTGATTATTATTATTTGACCATGCTGGTCATTTCTGAATATTTGAAAATCTTGGCCATGTTCTGTTAAAATCTCCACCCGGCACAGCCAGAAGAGAACTGGCCACCCCACATAGCCTGGTTCCTCTCTAGGTTTCTTCCTAGGTTTTGGCTTTTCTAGGGAGTTTTTCCAAGCCACCGTGCTTCTACACCTGCATTGCTTGCTGTTTGGGGTTTTAGGCTGGGTTTCTGTACAGCACTTTGAGATATCAGCTGATGTACGAAGGGCTATATAAATACATTTGATTTGATTTGATTTGAAGTCTTGGAGGCCCAAAAACATCTCGGCTGCAGATATAATGATGTCCAGCTTCTTGGACATTTGGGACTCTTCAAATCAACTGTATTTATTAAGCCCTTCTTACATCATCTGATATCTCAAAATGTTCATAGCTGCAGGCAGAACAGTTGAAACTGGAGCAGCAGCACGGCCAGGTGGACTGGGGACAGCAAGGAGTCGTCAGGCCAGGTAGTCCTGAGGCAAGGTCCTAGGGCTCAGGTCCTCAGAGAGCGAGAAAGAAAGAATTAGAGGGACCATACTTAAATTAACACAGGACACCGGATAAGACAGGAGAAATACTCCAGATATAACAGACTGACCCTAGCCCCCCGACACAAACTACTGCAGCATAAATACTGGAGGCTGAGACAGGAGGCGTCGAGAGACACTGTGGCCCCGTCTGACGATACCCCCGGACAGGGCCAAACAGGCAGGATATAACCCCACCCTCTTTGCCAAAGCACAGCCCCCACACCACTTGGGGGATATCTTCAACCACCAACTTACCATCCTGAGACAAGGCTGAGTATAGGCCATAAAGATCTCCGCCACGGCACAACCCAAAGGGGGGGCGCCAACCCAGACAGGAAGATCACGTCAGTTACTCAACCCACTCAAGTGATGCACCCCTCCTAGGGACGGCATGGAAGAGCACCAGTAAGCCAGTGACTCAGCCCCTGTAATAGGGTTAGAGGAAGAGAATCCCAGTGGAGAGAGGGGAACCGGCCAGGCAGAGACAGCAAGGGCGGTTCGTTGCTCAAGTGCCTTTCCGTTCACCTTCACACTCCTGGGCCAGACTACACTCAATCATAGGACCTACTGAAGAGATGAGTCTTCAATAAAGACTTAAAAGTTGAGACCGAGTCTGCGTCTCTCACACTTGTGCTGTACAATTAATAACTGTGGCTATAAATGCTACCAAATCCATCTTCTTCACAATATGTGTATCCAGATCACTTGATTGACGTATAACATTTGCAACTGGTTGTGGTGCATCCACCACCATATCTTCTTCAGAACTGTGGCCTTTTGCCCCTTCAACACTCTTTACCACCTCCACATAGGAGATTTGCTGTACAGCCTTGATCCTTGACACCTCAACCTCTTTCACCCTAATAGGGCACTCATGGAATGAAATATGATCCCCAACACAGTTGCAATATTTTACATTCACAGACTATTCAATTAACATGTTCCTTCCGTCTGCAAACAGTTGACACATGGCCAAACTTTTTACACTTTTTGCATTGCAGCGGGTTTTGCACAAACGGTCTTACGCCGTTTACATCCTCTACATCTTATACATCCCAACTTTACATAGGGTAGTAAATACTCATGAAACATCAATAATACAGAAACTTTGCTCCTTTTCCCCATTCTCCATACGGGTCTCCTTACGGGTCAAGCGACATGCATTAACTACTCCTGGAATTTTTTGCCTAAGATATTGCTTATCTATGTCCAACGGATGCCAGACATAACCTGTGCCCTCCTCCGAAAATCACTTCATGCTTCGAACATTTCACGAGCCACAATGCACGCTCCTTTTCCTCTTTAGATACACATGATATCAACACCATACAACGTTTTCCAAGATGGCGTAGCAGTGCAGACATTGTTTGTCATTCTCCCATGTAAATTTGGTATTTTTCGTCTTTTTTGTATGTATTTTACCACCCACCACTACGACCTGTATGCTCTTGTCGCTTGGCCCTCGCTACATATTCATCGCCAGACCCACTGGCTCCAGGTCATCTATAAGTCTTTGCTAGGTAAGGCTCCGCCTTATCTCAGCTCACTGGTCACCATAACAACACCCACCCGTAGCACGTGCTCCAGCAGGTATATCTCACTGGTCATCCCCAAAGCCAACACCTGCTTTGGCTGCCTTTCCTTCCACTTCTCTGCTGCCAAAGACTGGAATGAATTGCAAAAATCACTGAAGCTGGAGACATATCTCCCTCACTAACATTAAGCATCAGCTATCTGAGCAGCTTACCAATCGCTGCAGCTCTACACAGCCCATCTGTAAATAGCCCATCCAATCTACCTACCTCATCCCCATATTTTTAATTACTTTTTTTGCACACTAGTATCTCTACTTGCACATTGTAATCTGCATATCTATCCCTCCAGTGTTAATTTGTTAAATTGTAATTACTTCGCTACTATGGCCTATTTATTGCCTTACATCCTCACGCCATTTGCACACACTGTATATAGACTTTTTCTATTGTGTTATTGACTGTACGCCTGTTTATTTGATGTGTAACTGTGCTGTTGTTTGTGTCGCACTACTTTGCTTTACCTTGGCCAGGTCGCAGTTGTAAATGAGAACTTGTTCTCAACTGGCCTACCTGGTAAAATAAATTCTTTAAAAAATAAAAAATACTACTCCTGGTTACTTTGACTGCATGGACTTTTCCCCCGGTGCCTTCTTCCCCATCCTTTTGACTTCAAAAGGGTTTCCCAAAAATAACATCCTTATCCAAAAAACATACTCCAACAAGCAATAATTCATCACTCAATTTCCACAACAATTTTGACCATTTTTGTTCCATTCTTGAACTTCACTGTTGTCCAATCACCTTTCTCGTTAACAGTACTCGACATGCTTTCAGCTTCAAACACAACACTTCTACTTCCGCCATCTCATGGTCCTCCCTCACGCTTGCATATGCCACGCCTCTGACATGCACAGTCAACTGTGGGACCTTATATAGACAGGTCTGTGCCTTTCCAAATCATGTCCAATCAGTTGGTTGGATGACCATGCTGCCGTTCAATCAAGTTTGAGAAACATATCAAGGATGATCAATGTAAACAAGATGCGCCTGAGCTCAATTTCGAGTCTCATAGCAAGGCTCTGAATACTTATGTAAATAAGGTATTTAAAAAATGTATAATAATAACAATACTTTTATTCACCTGTTTTTTCTTTGTTATTATGTGGTATTGTGCGTAGATTGAGGAAAATAATCAATTTAATCAATTTTAGAATAAGGCTGTAATGTAACAACATGTGGAAATAGTCAAGGGGTCCGAATACTTTCCGAATGCACTGTATTTATTAATAATATAAGATAATGGCAATGCACCATTCTACACTTATCTACAAAGCTGAGAGTGAAAGACTAGCCAGTAAATTAGTCTAGGTTAGGGTTCCTGAGCCTAGGTTAGGTTTCCTATCCTGAGTCCACTGTGATATGTAATATTAGACACATACATGAACATGTACATGAGTAAGTCTTTATCAGAGCTAACAAGCCACAACTGAATGACATATGTAATTTTGTTTCTAAAAAAAATAAACAGGACACTGGTTGATCTACACACATCTGCAAGTGATATCACTCAGCTGTGACAATGCATCTCGTTATGGCCTATAATGGTACATATTGACTACTGTCAAACACATTTTGAATTCTACTGTAGCTGTAGAACTGTAGCATATTGTGTGCTTAAACATGCAGAAACATTAAACACTGGAAAAACTGTTTTTCGAAAAATGTCAAGGTAGGAGATCCTTCATCACTGCCAGGGCTGCCCCCAGACCGACCACCCTCTTGGCTTCTGGTGGCTCCTCTGCTGGGCACTTTAGGCACTGATGAGTTCTGTATCCAAGTCATTGGACCAGGCTTTTTGCTTCTCATCAGGGTGATGTAGGAGGAAATAGGACCTTGAGAGTTTGTGGATAGGGCTGAGTGAGTGGACCCTGAATGGTCCTGAGAGGGTGAGGGAAATCAGTAATCAAGTAATATCAGTTTCTCTGTATCGTTCAAATTTGTATTTATTTAACTCGGCAAGTCAGTTAAAAACTCATTCTTAATTGCAATGAGAGCCTACCCAGGACAAACACGGACGACGCTGGGCCAATTGTGCGCCACGGTTGTGATACAGTCTGGGATCGAACCAGGATCTGTAGCAACGCCTCTAGCACTGAGAAGCAGTGCCTTAGACCACTCTGCCACTCGGGAGCTTACACTGTGTCCTACTCAGTCACTAAGGACCAACCAGACAAAAGATTAGATACAGAAAGTAATGTACAAATTTCACCTTTCTGCAGCAGCTAACGTTACCTCGCTCTGGCCGTGCCGCTTCATCTTTTAGCAGCAGGTTGAGGGACAAATGTTAATTTACATCCACTACATAGCTACCACTAGGCTAGCATGAGGGACAAACTCACTTCCACTAGCTAGCATGACTGTGGCCATGTAGGGCTATCTACTGTAGCCAGCCAGCCAGCTAGTCAGCAGTAACACAGTGAGAACAATGAGGTTTAGTTATAAAGATATTTGGCAGTAACGTTAGCCAGGTAGTGCAAGCCAACTTTGTTCAGTTGTTGAGTTCGTTCTATTGGCATGCTAACTTCATGATACATTAGGCATTTTAGCTAGCATTACTATGTTTACCTTCCTGTCACACAAATGTAAAATCCCTTCTCTGTGCTGCCGACACTGCAGCTCAACCCAGACTGTAAACACAACCGCTATGCACCATTAATATGAGCTATATTAGGGAGCGTGTGCGACCAGTTATGAACAAAAAAATATTGTAATGAAACAGGCAGGGAGCAGGTCTCGAACCCGCGACTTTCGAGCCAGAGGTCCGGCGCGCTATCGACTGAGAGGCAAAAGCATGCTCGTGCGGCACAGACGATTTCCGGGCTTATAACCCCAGGGTCGTTTACACTACTCCCTCCTCTCAAAGAGCGCGTCCTCACGCTAGTTTGCGGCTCTACGTTTAATAGAAACGCGCTCACCGGCCGAGCACACGCACTGTCGTGGATGCAGGGTCCGATCACTTCTGACACCAGTGTAATGAAACAGGCAGTTGAGTTGATATCCAATTTTCGTTTAGTTTCTAGTTAGAAAAATTATCAAAGCGATTCATTTCCTCTTGTTTGGCATTCCCGAGATTAGACGAAATAGGAACTACCCATAAACACACGGACCTGAACTCCTCTTCTTTTTCGTTGTATGTTGGAAGCAGAAGTTAACATGTAGACTAGAATGAACTTGCTTTTTTTTCATGATCAGTCCTCATATTTTAGCCCTATCTGAAGTTGTTTTGTACTGTATGTATACTTTATGTTTTAAGCGATTACACTTAATGCAGTAAAAGCATGTATTTACCTGATGGCACTAAAACTCTTACTGTGTAGCAAAGAAAGGGCAACGTTCCATTGGTGATTTTGTCATTGACCATCAGTAAACATTGTGACTAGTTGGTGCTGCAATCTTGGGTTTCTTGAGTGTTCTCAAAAATTCCTCACGATAACCCAATCATTACTAGCCACAGTAGTGCATTTGACTATCTCTGGACTTTAAGAGAGGTACATAGAATGTGAGTGTAGCAAAGCGAAGAGCGGGTCACACTCTTTCGCCTTGCTACCTCTGTCAGATCAGCTCACCCAGAAACCGAACCCAAAGAGGAATCTGATCAACCCTCATCTTATTTCCTAATAACCACCGTGTGGTGGTTTCCCTGTGATCAATCTCAAAGTGAAAATCCTGCTTGATATTTCAATGTCGGATATTATTCCAATATAGATTTGAATGAGTCATTGGCATATGTGTTAATAGCACATGTAGATAGACATGGTGCCTGCCCACCTAGCAAAAACACATTGAATGGACAAAGTCATACTTCAACGTACCTCATGTTGAACATCAATTACATTTGTCTTGGTATCAGCAAACAGTGTTCAACGTACCCTGCTTCTAAGGGGTTTAAGGTTTTGGGCGAGATATAAAAAGCGGAGGGAAATGCGTGGATTTTGTACATTAGAAACCGATGAGCTCTTCAAGTGCCAATCGTAAGAAAAAGTTAGACTGGGAAGTTGAGCAATCTACAGTGACCTTGAAGATTTCTCATTGAAGATGCTAACCATAATTGACCCTGCTTACCATGAATCTTTTTTGTTGTTTTTGGTGAAGGGATCTAAAAATAGGTTATTACCTTTTCAGGAAATAATCTACATTACAGTGCTCTTACTACTGTGTAAATACAGTGTAACAAGTAGCCTATTGTAATCACTCATTGTTACACTGAACTGACCCTGTACTTAGGGTAAAGGTTATGGTCAGTGTTAAGAGCTAGGTTTAGGGTTACTCCTGTAAGTGCTGTGTAAGTACAGTGTGACAATGAGTCATTACAATACTTGCTACACTGTACTTATGTAACGGATGTGAAACGGCTAGCTTAGTTAGCGGTGTGCGCTAAATAGCGTTTCAATCGGTTACGTCACTTGCTCTGAGACCTTGAAGTAGTAGTTCCCCTTGCTCTGCAAGGGCCGCGGCTTTTGTGGAGCGATGCTTCGAGGGTGACTGTTGTTGATGTGCGCAGAAGGTCCCTGGTTCGCGCCCGGGTATGGGCGAGGGGACGGTTTAAAATTACAAAATGTCTAACACTGCAAATGAAGATAATTGACCATATGGCTGACTCAAGAGTTTAGTGTTTTGAAGCTCCTAGATTGTTGAACAAAGTATTTGAGCTTTTCTGACCCATAGTAGATCATAATAATAATAATTCAAATAGATACTTCACATTTCATCAAAGCTGTTTGTTTTTATTGCATTTGCAAGGCGTCATCAGCATTTGAAGATTTTATTTCAGATGACTTCAGGTTTCAATCAATGTACATTCAATAGGGAAAACTGTTTAATTACCTTTACAATTGTTTTTTGTTGTTGTTTAATGTACAATATATTCAACTCGTGTCAGTTGAAAACTCAATTCAACATCAATATACAATTCATTGCATCCCTCCAATAGTCACTTTGGTGGTTTCCATAAGTTGATTGAAAGAAGTGCTTATACAATTCAATCAAGCTGAACATAATTTTCCTAGGACTGTCTGGGAGTGATCTGAGTGGGGAGGGGAAAACTGAAAACTAGCTGTTATTGTCAGAGAAGTTTGGAACTCCCTTTCTTAATTGTCTTTTAACTCATTTTTGTCGCCAGGCTGGCCAAAACTCAACCCACCCAAACAAGCGGTGTGCAAGTGCTGTGCTAAATAACTTAAAGTGGGCTATAAGTTGTAACTATATCTTTGGTTGTATGTTTAGCCTCTTCAGAATCATATCAACTGCTTCTTTATTGCGAGGACAGTCCAGCAGTCCTCTGTGATTAAATAGACAGTCCACTGTGAGTATTACCTCACCCCTGGTCACTAGTCTGCTGCTGTCAGGTATAGTGGAGTCTGGGTAGAAAGTGTCATGGTGCAGCACCACCAGAACAACAGGTCTACCAGCTGTCAAGAGAGCGAGGGATGAACCAGGTTAGTTTAAGAACTCTAACAAATAAAGCATGTATTCAGGCAATTAGCCTCTTGATACCTACCTAGGTGCTCTGAGACCACCTCCAGTTGTATATCAAGGTCCAGAGTTCCAAAGTCACCGACCATAGGACAGATCATTATGATGACATCACTCTCCGCGAGTGACACTTCGGTACAGTCTCCTCGGCCAGTGAGTTGTCTTACCAAGTCCTTATCAGAATTGAAAGTATGACCTACGACACAGGTGCATACTTTTCCCATCCTTGGCTTACCTGCAAGAGGATATCTGTTTAATTAAAGATTAAACAGTCCTTTTTTACTTCATGGCCATGCTTTTTGGCACTGACTTTATGTGAAGGTGTGTCCTCCTGTTGAGCTCCATTATTGTGCTTACAGGAAACAATGTTTTTTTTTAACACTTAGAGACTCAACAACAATCCCATGTCTGCTCCAAATCTACAATCTATGACATAGATCTACTAACTAAACTGTGGTTTGTATATAGTACATTAATACAAGATAAGCAACCAATAACTCC
Source organism: Oncorhynchus keta (assembly GCF_023373465.1). Taxonomy (NCBI): domain Eukaryota; kingdom Metazoa; phylum Chordata; class Actinopteri; order Salmoniformes; family Salmonidae; genus Oncorhynchus; species Oncorhynchus keta. Next base: position 8,990,599 of record NC_068423.1, read on the forward strand.
TGATAAAGTGACGTGTTGACTTACTAGGAAAACCAGCTTCTGCCATTTTGCCTGCATAAAAAAAAAAGTTTGAAACCATAACTATACACATCGTTAAACTACTTTTCTATTCGTCCTGTTCTCCATTTCTCTCAAGCACAATAACACATACTGTATATCCTGTGTCTCTCTCTCTTCAGCATGTTTTGTTTTATAATATAAATGTTTGTTTATTTTTGGGAAGTTAAAATATCAGATGTACCCCCTTACCTTACCGGTCACAACTACCACTTCTGATTTAAAAAGAAATATCAGATTATTATCAAGAGCAATGCGAAATAGTCATTAATTCTTGCGTAGAGCCATGCCGGATCCGGTAGCGTAATCATAGCCTCAAACTCAATACCATAACGCAACGTTAACTATTCATGAAAATCGCAAATTAAATTAAATGAATACGCTAGCTCTCAAACTTAGCCTTTTGTTAACAACACTGTCATCTCAGATTTTCAAAAATATGCTTCTCAAGCATAGCAAACTAGCATTTGTGTAACAGTACTGATAGGTAGCGTAGCATTTAGCGTTAGCATCAGCAGGAAACATTTTCACAAAAACCAGCAAAAACATTCAAATAAATAATTTACCTTTGAAGAACTTCGGATGTTTTCAATGAGGAGACTCTCAGTTAGATAGCAATGTTCAGTTTTTCCTGAAATATTTTTTGCGCAGGAGAAATCGGTCCGTTTGGTGCGTCACGTTTGGCTACCAAAAAAAAAACGAAAATTCAGTTATCCAAACGCCGAACTTGTTTCCAAATTAACTCCATAAGGTGTTTTTCACATATCTCTTCAATGATGCACACTTCCAGGAACGATACTTCTCTGCGGTCCTTCTGTGGCTCAGTTGGTAGAGCATGGCGCTTGTAACGCCAGGGTAGTGGGTTCGATTCCCGGGACCACCCATACGTAGAATGTATGCACACATGACTGTAAGTCGCTTTGGATAAAAGCGTCAGCTAAATGGCATATATATTTATTATATATTTATATTTATATATATCTGTCTGTATCACGTGGTAAAATTATTGCCACTGAGAGTTACGCACCAACGTAGACAAAGGACACCGGACGGGCCCCTGGCAAATGTAGTCTCATATGGCCAATCTTCCAATGATATGCCTACAAATACGTCACAATGCTGCAGACATCCTGGAGGAACGGCAGAGCGCCTAAACTCGTTCACAGCATATTCACAGCCATAAGGAGACAATGGAAAACAGAGCCTCAAAAATCGTGCTCATTTCCGGTTTGAAGTTGCATCTTGGTTTCGCCTGTAAGATCAGTTCTGGGGCACGCACAGATAATATCTTTGCAGCTTTGAAAACGTCAGAGTGTTTTCTTTCCAAAACTGGCAATTCTATGCATAGTCGAGCATCTTTTTGTGACAAAATATTGCACTTAAAACGGGCACGTTTTTTTTATCCAATAATGAAATAGCGCCCCCCTAGCTTCATTAAACAAACAAACTTGTCTCTAGATGTGCCATATGACTAGACAGAACATCGATTGTTGACTTTCATTTCACAAGAACTCAGGGTTTAACTCCTCCCCTTCTTTCTCTTTTAGAAGGGGACTGAACATGGTGTGTGTACTCCCCAAAAATTAGCATGTCTTGTCTTCTCATATTTTGACCCTATATCTGAGTTTGTATTTTTTATGTCAATTGTGATTTCGTTCAATGCAGTACTAATGTTAATTTATTTGATGACACAAAAGGTTTTATAGAGTTATAGAGAAAGCACGTGATTTGGTCTCAGTACTGTTGGTGCTTCTCTATTTGACAGTAAACATGGTGATTTACTTTAAATACCAAGGGCCAAACTCCTCTGAGACAGTGTTAGAGACCATGTGTTGTAACTTCTAGTGTGTAGGAAAAGGACAAGGGAGTAGCAACTTTAAAGAGATTCTCTGGTTCTTTTGTTTACTTTTTAGCCAGTAGAACTGAAAGTAGCACTCGCGAGCCATTTGAGGTCCCCGAAAATTGCGTACTACGTTACATGTGTGCAGATTTGTACAGCATGTCATTGCTCTTTCTCTCTACTGTGGGTGAATCATGTGCATTTTACTAGCTAACACTCATATGGCAAGGGGCTGAAACTCATTGGTTGAAACTCGAATTGCTTGGGGGCTGGCCCACGTGTGGTGAAATGTAGGGAAAATTGCACAGCACAGCTTCAAGAAATAGTCCCTTTCAATCTAGGAATTTTGTGGCTAATTGAGGTACAACAGTAGTTCTTCTCATAGATGATGTACAGTGGGGCAAAAAAGTATTTAGTCAGCCACCAATTATGCAAGTTCTCCCACTTAAAAAGATGAGAGAGGCCTGTAATTTACATCATAGGTAAACTTCAACCATGACAGACAAAATGAGAGAAAAAATCCCAGAAAATCACATTGTAGGATTTTGAATTTATTTATTTGCAAATTATGGTGGAAAATAAGTATTTGGTCACCTACAAACAAGCAAGATTTCTGGCTCTCACAGACCTGTAACTTCTTCTTTAAGAGGCTCCTCTGTCTTCCACTCGTTACCTGTATTAATGGCACCTGTTTGAACTTGTTATCAGTATAAAAGACACCTGTCCACAACCTCAAACAGTCACACTCCAAACTCCACTATGGCCAAGACCAAAGAGCTGTCAAAGGACACCAGACTGAATCTGCAATAGGTAAGCAGCTTGGTTTGAAGAAATCAACTGTGGGAGCAATTATTAGGAAATGGAAGACATACAAGACCACTGATAATCTCCCTCGATCTGGGGCTCCACGCAAGATCTCACCCGTGGGGTCAAAATGATCACAAGAACGGTGAGCAAAAATCCCAGAACCACACGGGGGGACCTAGTGAATGACCTGCAGAGAGCTGGGACCAAAGTAACAAAGGCTACCATCAGTAACACACTACTCCGCCAGGGACTCAAATCCTGCAGACGTGTCCCCCTGCTTAAGCCAGTACATGTCCAGGCCCGTCTGAAGTTTGCTAGAGAGCATTTGGATGATCCAGAAGAAGATTGGGAGAATGTCATATGGTCAGATGAAACCAAAATATAACTTTTTAGTAAAAACTCAACAAGTCGTGTTTGGAGGACAAAGAATGCTGAGTTGCATCCAAAGAACACCATACCTACTGTGAAGCATGGGGGTGGAAACATCATGCTTTGGGGCTGTTTTTCTGCAAAGGGACCAGGACGACTGATCCGTGTAAAGGAAATAATGAATGGGACCATGTATCGTGAGATTTTGGGTGAAAACCTCCTTCCATCAGCAAGGGCATTGAAGATTAAACGTGGCTGGGTCTTTCAGCATGACAATGATCCCAAACACACCGCCCGGGCAACGAGTGGCCTAGCCAGTCTCCAGATCTTAACCCCATAGAAAATCTTTGGAGGGAGTTGAAAGTCTGTTGCCCAGCAACAGCCCCAAAACATCACTGCTCGAGAGGAAATCTGCATAGAGGAATGGGCCAAAATACTAGCAACAGTGTGTGAAAACCTTGTGAAGACTTAGAGAAAATGTTTGACCTCTGTCATTGCCAACAAAGGGTATATAACAAAGTATTGAGATAAACTTTTGTTATTGACCAAATACTTATTTTCCACCATAATTTGCAAATAAATTCATTAAAAATCATACAAAGTGATTTTCTGGATTTTTTTTCTCATTTTGTCTGTCATAGTTGAAGTGTACCTATGATGAAAATTACAGGCCTCTTTCATCTTTTTAAGTGGGAGAACTTGTACAATTGGTGGCTGACTAAAATACTTTTTTTGCCCCACTGTATGTATTAACTACACGTTGACACATCCAACCCAAAACGGGAGGTTGAAAAAATACTCAAGTTACGTAGCATGTCTTTAACCAACTATGAGGAGGAATCTTTCACTACCCAAGTTTCATCTTTAGGGAACAGAATCCCACCTTGTGATTAGAGACTTTGTAATAATAAAGGTTTAGATTTGCTTGCTTGAAACAGGCTACAGTATAACAACGACACAACTTACTTTTACTGGATGCTAAATGAAAGGAAGAGAAAACGGTTAGCCATTGCATTTACAAAAAAACAGTGATTATTTATAGAAATACTAATTAATTTACTTCAAGACAATCTTCTTAAGGGAGGGCTTTCAAAGTCTAATCCCAAACACAAACCAACTGGAAACAATTGAAAACAAAAATGGCATTCCTGTAGTCACATAATTTTACAAAAACATTTGAAATATTGTCAAACTTAAGCAAACAAGCACTGATACAAATCCACAAACATACCTTCAAGACATTATTGATCATGCCCCAAATATTTATTCTCAAATAGATTGCATGGTCCCCAAAAGGTTTCTCCTTACACAAACAATAAAATTGCACAGTAACAACTCATCACAGACTACACTGGACCTTCAGGAGATCATGGCTAGAAGGCATCCAGCTTTTGTCAAATCATAGTCAGATTTGATTTCTCGTGGCAGGTTAGGAGAACTTACAGTGCATTAGGAAAGTAGCCAGACCCCTTGACTTTCCAAATTTTTTTACGCTACAGCCTTATTCAAAAATGTTTTTTTTTTTTTTAATTGCCCTCATCAATCTACACAATATACCCCATAATGACAAGGCAGAAACATATTTGGGGAAATTTTAGCACATTTATTTAATTTAAAAAAAACTGAAATCTTACATTTACATAAGCCTTCAGACCCTTTACTCAGTACTTTGTTGAAGCACATTTTCGCAGTGATTACAGCCTTGAGTCTTCTTACCAACTTGGCACACCTGTATTTAGGAAGATTCTCCCATTCTTCTCTGCAGATCCTCTCAAGCACAGCTATTTTCAGGTCTCTCCAGAGATGCTTGATCAGGTGCAAGTCCGGACTCTGGTTGAGCCACTCAAGGACACCCAGAGACTTGTCCAGAAGCCACTCCTACGTTGTCTTGGCTGTATGCTTAGGGTCGTTGTCCTGTTGGAAGGTGAGCCTTCACTCCATACTGAGGTCCTGAGCACTCTGGAGCAGGGTTTCATCAAGGATCTCTCTGCACTTTGCTCCGTTCATCTTTCTCTCGATCCTGATTAGTCTCCCAGTCCCTGCTGCTTAAAAACGTCCCAACAGCATGATGCTGCCAACACCATGCTTCACCATAGGTATTCAAGACAAAGAGTTCAATCTTGGTTTAATCAGACCAGAGAATCTTGTTTCTCATGGTCAGAGCGTCCTTTAGGTGCCTTTTGGCAAACTCCAAGCAGGCTGTCATGTGCCTTTTACTGAGGAATGGCTTCTGTCTGACCACTCTACCATAAAGGCCTTATTGGTTGAGTGCTATGGAGAAGGGAGAACATTCCAGAAGAACAACCATCTCCACAGAGGAACTCTAGAGCCCTGTCAGAGTGACCATCGGGTTCTTGATCTCCTCCCTGACCAAGGCCTGCTCCCCCGATTGCTCAGTTTGGCCGGGCGGCCAGCTCTAGGAATAGACTGTGTTTCCAAACTTTTTCCATTTAAGAATGATGGAGGCCACTGTGTTCTTCGGGGACTTCAGTGGTGCAGACATTTTTTCCTACTCTTCCCCAGATCTGTGCCTCGACACAATCCTGTCTCAGAGCTCTACGGACAATTCCTTCAATCTCATAACTTGGTTTTTGCTCTGACATACACTGTCAACTGTGGGGCCTTCTATAGACAGGTGTGTGCCTTTCCAAATCATATCCAATTAATTTAATTTACCACAGGTGGACTCCAATCAAGTTGTAGAAACATCTCAAGGATGATCAATGGAAACAGGATGCACCTGAGCTCAATTTCAAGTCTCATAGCAAAGGGTTTGAATACTTATGTAAATAAGGTATCTGTTACAATACATCAATACATTTGCAAATATTTCTAAAAACCTGTTTTCACTTTGTCATTATGGGGTATTTTGTGTAGATTGATGAGGAAAACATTTTATTTAATATATTTTAGAATAAGGCTGTAACATTCTTTCTTTTTTAAGTCAAGGGGTCTGAATACTTCCGAATGCACTGTACGTAGCAGGTTAGGAGAACTTACATAGCAGGTTAGGAGAATTAACGTAGCAGGTTAGGAGAGTTAGGTTAATGTTATGAAAAGGGTAAGGGTTAACTAAAATGTCAAAACTTTCAACTTTTGACGTTTATTTGACAAAAGCTGGATCCCTTCTAGCCATAACCCCTTCAGGACAAAGCTCTCACAAAGGCCTAAAGGGTTATTTTTAATCCCATTTACATATTCACCGCTAATTAGGGTCCCCTGGGAAACTAAGGATCTTACCCTGTCACACAAGGCCTTATGAGTAGGCCTCATTCCACTTGCAAAGAGTGCATAACACTCTGAGGACTGGAGTAGCTCTGTGGCAGCTGTCGACTCTTCTACAATGACAAATAAAGCAGCAGCCTATAGGGACAATTATCAACAGATACCGTTCAGTCTGAACCAGGATCAGCCAGACACAACTAGACAAACTGCTCTACACCACTGAGATTGCAATATTTGTAAAGTCAAATTGTGTGTTTTCTACTGAACTTAATTTAGTTATTCATCTTCAAAGACTTACTTCAATAGTTCATTTGATTGACTCATTATACGAAACCCCTTTAGATACAAATTCAAAGAATACAATCATACTTTGTCAGGGTATTTAAGGGCTAAGTGTCTGATCAGATTTGGTGGAGTGATCAGATACGGCCTCCAGGCTGACGTTAGTATGATAAATGTGCGAGATAATGTGAAATTAATCCTCAGACTATAAATATAAATATATTGATAAAGTAGATTGATAGAATAGTCTTAGTTCAACATATCTATAATGTAAACATTGCATCAGTGTATTTATAAGTGCTGAGTGTCTGATCAGATTTAGGAGTGGGTAATCAGATAGACGCTGCCCCCCAGGCTAACTGTTAGTCTGATAAATGGGCAGTTGTGACACAACACAGTGCACGCTCAACAGCGGTGATTATAACATTTAATCACCAGCCCGTATCGCCATGCTGACACTGTCCAGCCAGGCATCTCGCGCCAAGGGTATGATTTACCCGCCTTTGCCTGGGAGAAAAACTCATTCAGGAGACGGATTGCTGAGCGAGCCTCTCCGACCGGGCCTATAAATCATTCTTTAATCAAAGAGCACTGAGATTGGGCCGGCGTGGACACCTACGGGAGCACAGTTGACACCTCAACTCCTCCCTGCTCTGGAGCAGCTCTCCCCTGATTGTTTCCTTTTCTCCTATGGTTTCTTATCTGGCTGTATGTATCATTCATCTGGGGGTAAGACAGACCAGGATGTGGATGATGTGGATCTGGTGCCCCCCACTCACTAACCTCCAGAGGGATGTCTGGGAACAATGTGTGGGTGAGGTCACTTCACAGACTGACACACTGATCCATACCCATCACAAGGACAAACACACTTGTAACACACACACACACACACACACACACACACACACACACACACACACACACACACACACACACACACACACACACACACACACACACACACACACACACACACAACTGCGTTTATTTTAAGCAAACTTTAGCAAACTTGTAAATATTTTTATGAACATAACAATATTCAACACCTGAGACATAAACTGAACACGTTACACAGACATGTGACTAACAGAAATGGAATAATGTGTTCCTGAACAAAGGGGGGGTCAAAATCAAAAGTAACAGTCAGTATCTGGTGTGGCCACCAGCTGCATTAAGTACTGCAGTGCATCTCCTCCTCATGGACTGCACCAGATTTGCCAGTTCTTGCTGTGAGATGTTACCCCACTCTTCCACCAAGGCACCTGTAAGTTCCCGGACATTTCTGGGGGAGAATGTCCCGAGCCCTCGCCCTCCGATCCAACAGGTCCCAGACATGCTCAATGGGATTGAGATCCGGGCTCTTCGCTGGCCATGGCAGAACACTGACATTCTTGTCTTGCAGGAAATCACACACAGAATGAGCAGTATGGCCGGTGGCATTGTCATGCTGGAGGGTCATGTCAGGATGAGCCTGCAGGAAGGGTACCACATGAGGGAGGAGGATGTCTTCCCTGTAACGTACAGCGTTGAGATTGCCTGCAATGACAACAAGCTCAGTCCGATGATGCTGTGACACAACGCCCCAGACCCTCCACCTCCAAATCGATACTGCTCCAGAGTACAGGCCTCTGTGTAACGCTCATTCCTTAATTTGTGAACAAAATCTGAGAGACCAACAATTTACACTTTGCATGAACCAACAATTTACACGTTGTGTTTGTATTTTTGTTCATTGAATATATACACTACATGACCAAAAGTATGTGGACACCAGCTAGTCGAACATCTCATTCCAAAATCATGGTCATTAATATGGAGTCAGTCCCCCATTTGCTGCTACAACAGCTTCCACTCTTCTGGAAAGTCTTTCCAATAGATGTTGGAACATTGCTGCAGGGACTTGCTTCTATTCAGCCACAAGAGTATTAGTGAGGTCAGGCACTGATGTTTGGCGATGAGGCCTGGCTTGCATTCGCCGTTCCAATTCATCCCGAAGGTGTTCGATGGGGTTGAGGTCAGTGTAGCTCTGTGCAGGCTCGTCAAGTGCTTCCACACCAATCTCGAGAAACCATTTCTGTATGGACCTCGCTTTGTGCACGGGAGTGTTATCATGCTGAAACAGGAAATGGCCTGCCTCGCTCCTATCACTCTGAGGCAGGGACATGAAAAGGCGACAGGAAGAACACCTGTGTGTATGAGACGGAGATACACGTGCGGCCGCACGAGCATGCAGTTTAAACTTTACAGTTGACACTATGCATTGGGACAGGTTGGCCTTGCGCATGGTAATCTTAGGCTCGGGCCATGGAAACCCATTTCATGAAACTCCCGATGAGCAGTTATTGTGCTGACATTGCTTCCAGAGGCAGTTTGGATCTCGGTAGTGAGTGGAACAGATGATTTCTACGTGCTACGCGCTTCAGTACTCGGTGGTCCAGTTCTGTGAGCTTGTGTGGCCTACCACTTTACGGCTGAGCCGTTGTCACTCCTAGATGTTTCCACTTCACAATAACAGCACTTATAAATGTTTCCACTTCACAATAACAGCACATACAGTTGACCAGGGCAGCTGTAGCAGGGCAGAAATTTTATGAAATGACATTTTGGAAAGGTGGCATACTATGACAGTGCCACGTTGAAAGTCACTGAGCTCTTCAGTATGGGCCATTCTACTGCCAATGTTTGTCTATTGATATTGCATGGCTGAAATATCCACACCTGAATTTGAAGGGGTGTCCACATACTTTTAAGCCTTGAGACATGGATTGAGAATGTGTGCCATTTAAGGGGTTTAAGGGGTATGGTAGTAGGTGCCAGGCACGCCGGTTTGAGTGTGTCAAGAACTGCAATTCTGCTGGAATTTTCACTCTCAGTTTTCTGTGTGTATCAACAATGGTATGGTTCACCACCCAAAGCACATCCAGCCAACTTGAAACAAATTTGGGAAGCATTGGACTCAGCATTTTTTTATTTAATTAAGCAAGTCAGTTAAGAACAAATTCTTATTTACAATGACAGCCTACCCCAGCCAAACCCTAACCTAGACAACGCTGGGCCAATTGTGCACCGCCGTATGGGACTGCCAATCACGGCCGGTTGTGATACAGCCTGGAATCGAACCAGGGTCTGTAGTGACGCCTTTGGCACTGAGATTCAGTGCCTTAGACAGTCCCTGTGGAACGCTTTCGACGCCTTGCAGTCCACAGCCCAACAAATTGAGGATGTTCTGAGGGCAAAATGGTGGTCGAACTCAACATTAGGAAGCTGTTCCTAATGTTTTATACTCTCAGTTTTTATATACAGTATATAATATATGAATGACATGTAGGCTCGTAATTGTTTTCATAACATTTATATAATGATAGGCATGCTATAGTCAAATATGAACCCTTCTAGACACTGATATCCATGGCTGGCATAAGCATTGGTTCAGCAGGTCTGAAGACCAAATACAATACATATTCTAATACATTACAGTGGACAAGCAGCAATAAATCAATGAAAGCCTATGGCACAATTCAAATATTATGACAAACCAAGGTGTCGTGAAGAAAATGAAGGATGCACTTGCGTCAGTTTAAGATTTGGGTAGGCTAGAGGAATCTACAGATTTTTTTCTCCCAAAAAAATAAACGTTGATAACTGACGTCAGGCGCACCTTCAATAATGTATATTTTTCTCTTGTATTGGCAGTCTTGTGAAGTAGACGGAACGGAGAGAACTGCGCCGCACGCTCCCAGCTTTTCGGGCTAGTGCGCTAATAAGAAATACAAGGATTTTACAATAGGATGTGTTCAAGATTTCATAACGGAAAGGAGGAGTTTTTTTTAACTAAGTGAAGAAGTAAAACATACTACAGTAGGCTACTATTTCCTGACGCAAGCACACACCTGAGTGATTTTGGTGGTTCGATCCAGGATGAAGTGAAGTAATGTGCCGCAACATTGAAATAATTCGGATATCTGAAACAAGCTTGAATGGAATACCCTGATTGCTATTTGTAATGTGCGCTTTTAGCCACGACGTAAACTGTTCCCAGGGCAGTTTTGGGGGAATGGAGATATTAGTCAGAGCTGCGTAATGGGTTTATATGCCCGTGGATATAGGCTACGTTTTGTCTTCACTCTTTTAACGACAATGCAGATAACAAGTAAATAATCAATAAATAAAAACCATGCACCATCTAAATCTCTGGAGATATGGCATGCATTCTCCTCTATAGCCGAGTTGCGCCGTCTTCATATAGGCATACCAGGACATGCGTCTGCATATTTTCCCTATCTCTATCACTATCATATATATGCTACTGTCTCTTATTTTCTTCTGATGCTATCATGCAAAAACCAAGTGATCCAACGCAGAACTGCCTGCGCCTCAAGAGTGATGGAGGCAAAAAACTTCAGCAAAAATCTCCTTACTGCACTTTGCCATTGGACGCGAGAGCGTCAAGGGAAATATCTCTCCATGAAGCGAACCAAAGCAACGCCTCGGTTAATCACAACACAGTTCGGAATTTCACATCAGACCGTCCTACCACTAACAACATGGGCAGTGGGAAGTTCGGGAATAAGAAGTTGCCAAATGCCATAATTGTCGGTGTTAAAAAGGGCGGCACAAGAGCTGTCTTGGAGTTTATCAGAATCCATCCGGACGTACGGGCGGTCGGCACAGAAACGCATTTTTTCGACAGGAACTATGACCGTGGACTAGACTGGTACAGGTAAGACAATATCTAATTTTACACCTGTACAGGTGTCGACCTAGGGGGCTCATTAACGGAAGTCAACCGTCATGCCAACGACTGTGTTTGCGTAGCTCTTGCTGTTTAGTCCTGCTTTTTGTAAAAAGCCTTGTGGAAGGCTCCATACCAAAACGTGTTCATCTGGCTGTCATTTATTGTCATTCCCCTGAAACCCATTAACCTAATTATTTTCCCTCGCATGTCTCCCTCCTCTATCTTATCGTTCACATCCCTTTTCTCGCGTAGTTTCTTGACATAGTAAATCATTGTAGCCTACTAGTTTGTCTGTTGAACGAGACAATGCAATCGTCAGTGGAGAGGAGCATTGAATCATTGAATTGCATGGCTAGTGTGTAGCCTGGAGAATATAGCTTCCTCTGACCTGTCCATCTGTTCAAAGGCAATGTCAGAGAAACGAGTTCAAACAACAGTTCCATGTCATGTTGACAGTCCTGTTGACAGTGGTCAGTGGAGGATGACAGTAATTGGAAGATATTGTGTGCCACATCAACTCAGGTGTTTTTGTCATCCATCAAAAAACGACCTTGAGCGTCAGTGGCAAATAAAGATGCTTTCTTCTTCAGAATGTGTCTTCAGAAGATTGATCCATGATGTGTCTATTTGTCAACAGTAGGCTAGAAGCTGCTGATTCATTGCAACTGTATTTTTAGCCACTGTATTTTTAGCCACTGCAACTGTATTTTTAGCCACTGCAACTGTATTTTTAGCCACTGTATTTTTAGCCACTGCAACTGTATTTTTAGCCACTGTATTTTTAGCCACTGCAACTGTATTTTTTGCCACTGTATTTTTAGCCACTGCAACTGTATTTTTAGCCACTGCAACTGTATTTTTTGCAACTGTTTTCTTCTTATCAATGAATAGGATACCATTTCATTCAATTCAATCAGACAGAGCTATGCATGCGTTTTGGGGGAGTTTTAGAACTTGAAGTGACCAAAAATAAATCGGTGTACCTGACAGAAAACAACCAAAAGTTTCGGTGGCCTACTTGTTTGACCCAGTGAGTCATTTTCCTCTGTCCAATCTACATTACATCTCACAGGTGATTTATTACTGCTGAACCTGGGACTGAGCTAGTTACAGTATATGAGAAAGACAGAGAGAGAGAGAGATCTTTCTCATACAAGTCTCTTGTGGCAACTACCTTCTGTGACATTGGTAAAGTGTCCTTATTGTTTTTATGTTTCACTAGAAACAGGCCCATAGCCAGACTGGACCTCCCTTGATGTCTATGGCCATTATGTACTGATACTCTTTGCATACTAAATTAGTATACAATTACTAAATATACTGTAGGTATACTGTAGGTATAGAATCAACAATACATTTCACTGCACCTATCAAATGGATGTGACAATAATAAATATATATAAATAAATAAAAGAAGTGTCCCTTTTTCAGAACCATGTGTTGAGCACACAATCCCTCCATCAATGCTCAGACTGTCCACAATAAGCTGAGAGAGGCTGGACTGAGGGCTTGTAGGCCTGTTGTAAGGCAGGTCCTCACCAGACATCACCGGCAACAACGTTGCCTGTGGGCAAAAACTCACCGTTGATGAACCACTCAGGACTGGCAAAAAGTGCTCTTCACTGACAAGCCACGGTTTTATCTCACCAGGGGTGGCGGTCGGATTCGCGTTTATCGTCGAAGGAATGAGCGTTACACTGAGGCCTGTACTCTGGAGTGAGATCGATTTGGAGGTGGAGGGTCTGTCATGGTCTGGGGCGGTGTGTCACAGCATCATCAGACTGAGCTTGTTGTCATTGCAGGCAATCGCAACGCTGTGCATTACAGGGAAGACATCCTCCTCCCTCATGTGGTACCCTTCCTGCAGGCTCATCCTGACATGACCCTCCAGCATGACAATGCCACCAGCCATACTGCTCGTTCTGTGCGTGATTTCCTGCAAGACAGGAATGTCAGTGCTCTGCCATGGCCAGCGAAGAGCCCGGATGTTTCTTTTTGCTGCGTTTACACACACACACACACACACACACACACACACACACACACACACACACACACACACACACACACACACACACACACACACAGTACCGTTCAAAGGTTTGGGGTCACTTAGAGATGTCTTTGTTTTTTAATTAAAAGCACATTTTTTTTGTCCATTAAAATAACATCAAATTGATCATAAATACAGTGTAGACATTGTTAATTTTGTAAATGGCTATTGGAGCTGGAAATGGATGATTTTTAATGGAATATCTACATAGGCATACAGAGGCCCATTATCAGCAAACATTACTCCTGTGTTCCAATGGCACGTTGTGTTAGCTAATCCAAGTTTATAATTTTAAGGCTAATTGATCATAAGAACATCATTTTGAAATTATGTTAGCACAGCTGAAAACTGTTGTTCTGCTTAAAGAAGCAATAAAACTGGCTTTCTTTAGACTAGTTGAGTATCTGGGGCATCAGCATTTCTGGGTTCGATTACAGGCTCAAAATGGCCAGAAACAAAGAACTTTCTTCTGAAACTCATCAGTATATTCTTGTTCTGAGAAATTAAGGCTATTCCATGCAATGAATTGCCAAGAAACCGAAGGCCTGGCGAAACGCTGTGTACTACTCCCTTCACAGAACAGCGCTAACAGGCTCCAACCAGAATAGAAATAGGAGTGGGAGGCCCCGGTGCACAACTGAGGAAGAGGACTAATACTACATTAGAGTGTCTAGTTTGAGAAACAGACACCTTACAAGTGCTCAACTGGCAGCTTCATTAAATAGTAACTGCAAAACATCAGTCTCAACGTCAACAGTGAAGGGGCGACTCCAGGATGCTGGCCTTCTAGGCAAATTTATGAAAACAAAAAGAGAAATACCTTATTTACATAAGTATTAAGACCATTTGTTATGAGACTCGAAATTGAGCTCAGGTGTATCCTTTTCTTATTGATCATCCTTGAGATGTTTCTACAACTTGATTGGAGTCCACCTGTAGTAAATTCAATTGATTGAACATGATTTGGAAAGGCACACACCGGTCTATATAAGCAGCAACAGTTGACGGTAACATGTCAGAGCAAAAACCAAGCCTTGAGGTCTAAGGAATTATCCGTAGAGCCTTGAGACATGATTGTGTCGAGGCACAGATTTGGGGAATGCTACCGAAACATTTCTGCAGCATTGATGGTCCCCAAGGACACAGTGGCCTCCATAATTCTTAAATGGAAGAAGTTTGGAACCACCAAGACTCTTCCTAGAGCCGGCCTCCCAGGAGACTGAGCAATCTGGGGAGAAGGGCCTTGGTTAGGGAAATGACCAAGAACCTGATGGTCACTGACAGAGCTCCAGAGTTTCTCTGTGGAGATGTGAGAACCTTCCAGAAGGACAACCATTTCTGCAGCACTCCACCAATCAGGCCAGACAGAAGCCACTCCACAGTAAAAGACACATGACAGCTTGCTTGGAGTTTGCCAAAAGGCACCTAAAGAACTCTCAGACCATGAGAAACAAGATTCTCTGGTCTGATAAAACCAGGCTTGAACTCTTTGACCTGAATGCCAAGTGTCACGTCTGGAGGAAACCTGGCACCATCCCTACGGTGTAGCATGGTGGTAGCAGCATCATGCGGTGGGGATGTTTTTCAGCAGAGAAGACTAGTCAGGATTGAGGGGGAAGATGAACGGAGCAAAGTACAGAGAGATCCTTGATGAAAACCTGCTCCGGAGCCCTCAGGACCTCAGACTGGGGCGAAGGTTCAACTTCCAACAGGATAACGACCCTAAGCACACAGCCAAGACAACGCAGGAGTGGCTTCGGGACAATTCTATGAATGTCGTCGAGTTGCCTAGCTATAGCCCGAATGTGAACCCAATCGAACATCTCTGAAGAGACCTGAAAGTAGCTGTGCAGTGACACTCTCCATTCAACCAGACAGAGCTTGAGAGGATCTGCAGAGAATAATGTGAGAAACTACCCAAATACAGGTATGCCAAGCTTGTAGCGTGATACCGAAGACGAGTCATGGCTGTAATTCCTCCCAAATGTGCTTCAACAAAACGCTGAGTAAAGGTTCTGAATACTTATGTAAATTTGATATTGATATTTCAGTTTGTTTATTTTTTAGAAATTAGTAACAATTTCCAAAAAATAGATTTTGCTTTGTCATTACGGGGTATTGTGTGTAGATTGATGAGAATTATTTTATTTTTTTACCATTTTAGTATAAGGCTGTAATGTAATAATGTGTGGAAAAAGTCAAGGGGTCTGACTACTTTCCGAATGCACTGTATATACAGTATATATATATTTGTAATGACATTGCTGACCCATTCTTCTTAATCATGAATTAATTGTCTGTCTCTTCCTCCTTATTCAGATGCCTGATGCCACGGACTATGGAGAGCCAGATCACCATGGAGAAGACTCCCAGCTATTTTGTAACAAGGGAGACACCTCGCCGGATCTCCGCCATGTCCCGGGACACCAAGCTGATTGTGGTGGTGCGCGACCCTGTCACCCGGGTCATCTCTGACTACACGCAGACCCTGTCCAAGACACCTGACCTTCCCAGCTTCCAGGATCTGGCCTTCCAGAACCAGAGTTTAGGATTGGTTGACACGTCTTGGAATGCCATCCGCATCGGCATGTACGCTCTGCACCTGGAAAACTGGCTCCGCTACTTCCCCCTGTCCCAGATCCACTTCGTCAACGGGGAGCGGCTCATCACGGACCCGGCTGGAGAACTGGCGCAGGTTCAGGACTTCCTGGGTCTGAAACGCATCGTCACGGACAAACATTTCTACTTCAACAGGACCAAAGGATTCCCCTGCCTGAAGAAACCAGAGAGCAGCAGCTCACCCCGCTGCCTGGGCAAGTCTAAAGGTAGAACCCACATTCAGATAGATCACGACACTATCGAGCAGCTACGGGACTTCTACAGGCCATACAATGTCAAGTTTTACGAAATGGTGGGTCAAGATTTTAGATGGGAATAGAGATTTGTGGGGAGGTCCGCAGTTTACAAGTGGCACAAGGAGAGACAAGATGTCATCCATGAATGTACGCACAGTTTAAATGTTTTTTTTGGTGTGGTTCTATGGACCTCCTGTTTGGCTGTTGGTAATAGTGTGGCTCTAGCTAAAGTCGTGGGTCCAAGTCTCGAAGGGATCACATACACATATTTTAAAAATATGTACAGTGCATTCGGAAAGTATTCAGACCCCTTCCAACAGGACAACGACCCTAAGTACTGAGTAAAGGATCTGAATACTAATGTAAATGTGATATTTCAATTTAAATGTTTTTATAAATTGGCAAAATTGGCAAAAATTCAGGTTTTTGCTTTGTCATTATGGGATACAGTGTGTAGATTGACGAGGTGGAAATGACATTTAATCCATTTTAGAATAAGGCTGTAACGTAACAAAATGTGGATAAAGTGAAGGGGGTCTAAATACTTTGAATGTACTCTACTTACTGTCCTGTTAGTCGCTTTACATAAGTGTCCGCTAAAGTTTTGAAAATCTCTTGGCCTTTTCCTGCTGACTAGCTTTCCTCTGTTGCTGACTAAATATATAAAATAAGCCAATGTCATGGGATAGATGTAACTCCCCTCACTAATCTCAACTGAGATGTGAGCATCATCTTCAGAGAGGGATATTATTGTAAAAGATAAATGGCACTCTGGGCTTGAACTAAAACTGAAGTGGGAGCTGGGAAGCCTCTGTTGATTCATGTACTGTATACACTGAAAAACATTCTTGCTGTTTTGACAGTATTATACAATAAAACTAACAGTAAAATACCATATTAATTATTTACAGTAAACATTTCAGAACTGCCATTCATTGATATGCTGTAATATGCAAACACATTACCTAGCAGCCAACCTGCTTGCACCAAGCCCATGCAATTATGGTAAAATACTGTAAAATACAAACCCCATCTCCCCTTAAATAATTCAACTATTCATTAATTGATTCATTGTGATTACCGTAAAACATATTACAGTAATGCACTGTACTGTTGTTTTACAGTAACTTACAGGCAGCCAGTTGTCTGTAAGTTACCATAAAACAATGGTAAAAGATTACAGTAACAGTATTGGATACCGTGACATACAGCATAGTTACATACTGTAAGTAAGTAACCTGTAAGTTACCGTAAAAACAACAGGAAAGATTTTACAGTGTACAGCAATGCTCACAATGTGAAATACTGCAATAGCACAAAAACATCCTATTTCCCAATCATTTGTTTCTGATTTTAGCTGTGGACTAAATGAGCAATTAACCAGTATCATTTCATGGATAAGAATGATGTAACATTTAACACTTTACTTCTGCTTTTGATGATGCAAGGTCCCTTTTCATGTTTCAATAAAAAAATTACTTAAGAAATATAATATATATAATCCCCGCAAGATCAAATCAGATCAATACTTTATGAGCCCTTCTCTGTCAGTGAAGGTCACCTCTAATACAGTGGCCTCACTTCTGTTTGAATTTAGACATTTTGCCCTTTTCCCAAGGTAACCCATACACACTTTTATCCTCTTGCCTTTTACAATCTTACTCACATCAATCTCCGCTAAATCAAAAGGTTGGTGTCACAATTGAAAACTGAAGTGTGTGGCCGTACCATCACAGCTACACGGTCTATTTGGACAAATCATTTCAGCTCATCAGACTATAGAAATTAGATTTTTGATTGTCCTTTTTTCGTGAATCCCGTGAATAAATAGCTTTCTTATTATTCACGACTCTTTGCCATCATAGAATTTGCACAAATGGTTGAGTTGTGTTTAGTAGTGATGGAATATCCTTGTTGGGTGCGGAATTCCAATAGCTTTTCAAAGACAAAGGATGGAGCGCCTAGTTGTGGCAGGTTGTCAAATTGATTTGGGGACCACTTGGATCCCACTTGTCACATGATTGTATTGAAGAAGTTTGGTTTTGGATGCATGCTGGGAATGTTGAAACTAGGCTGCCAAGGCGTGTGCCTCAGGCTTACAAAACGAGTGTCAAAATTCTGCAGTGAAGAAATGAGTTGCCTGTATTTTTAATAGGAAACATTAACAGCACTTATCTAAATGGGGCAATACGTGTTTTACAACTGTGATAGCTTATTCTAAATACAGCATGTACAGTGCATATACCTTTGCTGTATCTGTTGGTCATGTGTCGTGACTCATGAAACAGCATTAAGTGTGTTATGGATTGATGTTATGTTCAGATATTATACAACATCTGTATGCAATGGAAGCCTTACCTACCGACGCTTTGTGTGTTTTAAAAGTGAAACGTTGACCCTACAAATGGAATCGAGAGGAAGCCTGAGCTCTAACCCAGTTTCTCATGTCTTTGTGTGGCAGAGCCACGGTAGCTCATCATTACTCAAAGAACTGTCGGAGCGGATTTTAGAGCACATGTTCATTGTCCAGAGGAAAGTAGGATACCGGCACCCTCGTGCCATCGAGTTACCTCGAAGCTCTGCTGTTATTTAACAGTTACCGGGCTTCAAACCAAGGACCCTATTGATTTACATGAATTAATTAACCATGACTCTCTCTCTCTCTCTTCCAGACATACTAGTGTGCCATGGGGAATTTCAAGAGTTGTAAATAACCACTCAGTAAAAACAGAGAAGGACCATCATAAATGTGTTAATGCTAGACTAGAGAGCACAGAGGAGAATGGTTGAAGAAAGACCACTTGTTCTTTTACATATCCCCTGTTCTCTCTCTCTCTCTCTCTCTTTCTCGCTCTCCCAAACCCGAACAAGCTGTACTGTCTTGACAGAAGTGATTAAATGTTGCCAAAGCCACATTCTGTCTTTCTCGCTCTCTTTCCAACTGTCTCCCTTTCTCGCTCCCTCTCCAATTGTTCTCTCCGTCTGGCTTGCTCTGCTGGCATTCATTAAACTGAAAGGACCTCCTGGTTTGAGGGACTTCCTCTACCTCCGCTGGCCCTGCTTGTCATCATGTTCTCCAGCAGCTCATTTCTGTGGCCTATTGAGAGCACACAGGTGAGCTTTTTCCAACCGGCAGTGTGAAAGGCAGCTCTATGTACAGTACACATGGGTCCTAATTAGGCCTGGGGACTGGAGAGGAGCGATCCGCAGGACACACGTCAGCTACACTCTGATTAGACTCTCACAGTAAAAAAAAAGCCCCCCTGGAGACTGCCTGGAGGTCAAGGATCTCAATCTCTCTCTCTCTCTCTCGCTCTCGCTCTTGCTCTCTCTCTCTGGCTTTATGGGAGAGTATGTGTGGATATGGATCCTCTTAGATAAGAAACCGTGCAAATTATGCAAACTCATGACTGTAGGAACTGTGGGTGTAGGATGTTGGAATGTACTGTTCTTGTTTTTTTATATGAAGGCAACGGTATGTGCAAGGCTCCCGACGTATAAAACACATTGCAATACTGGCTGGACGAATGAAAAGTGTTATGAGGTATGAAACTACGATTCAAGGTTACCGTTTTAAACTAACTTTTTCTAAGGTCCTGATATCCTGATGATATCCTCACTATGAAATATGACTTTGAGCTCCATCTCTAGTGGATTTATTTGATTTTGAACCTTTTAAAAACGTTCATTTACTAAGCTATTTGAAGGCTTAACCATAATTATCTGGGCTTATTTGCAATAATGAAACCCAGAGCGATAACGTTAACCTCGAAAGGACGTTTCAGTGCACTGTTCTCTTTGTGCATTCATATCTTGAATGCCCCCCCCATGGTATTTCATTCTTATCTCACGGTCTCTGGTAATTCTAACCAGTTATTACTGCAGAAACAGCCCTGTGTACAAACTCGGATAAGACTTCAAGGACAACCCTGAGAAGCATTGTTGTCTTTTCCCTGGGCAAAACAAACCGTTTTGAGTTTAAGTGAGTCTAGGAGACATGTAGTGTGCTTTTGTTACATACAAGGACTTTAGACCAATTTACAAGTTATCTCGATTCAGGATGTTCAGACAAGATTGAATAAGGTACTTTGGTATCAAGATGAGACTTAAACCAGCTGACATTGCGACTCTATGGAACCCTGTCTACCTCCATCCAAACACTTACTTTAGTTTAACTGCCACAGAGGACAGGAAATCCCTGTGGTCAAAGCCGCTAGTGGCTTTGGAGCCAAATTAAAATGAAGTGCTGACAACTGTAGCACACTCCCCAGCAGCTAATGATACAAGAGACATGTCCTGTACTTCTGCCTTCCAACATCAGCCAAACCTGAAAAACTCCCAGAGAGATCTGTTCACTGACTGTGTGAGCACACCGCAGTCAGATAAGTGGATTCAAAAAAAGAAAGGTGAGGCAGCCGAGGATCAGCATTCGTACAAACTGATCCGGAAACAGCCCAAGAAGGTACTGTATATAGTGAATGAGAACAGCAGCTTTCAGATAGGATCACCTCAATGTATGTCACTCGATATATAAAGAAACTTACTGAAATCCTTATAGGCCCCTAGCCTCCAATATAATCCTTTATTGTCCATGTGTGAATTCCTGAGATGGAACGTTGAAAATAGAATAGAAGCTTAAAATGGGTATGCTGTGTTGCACTTCTATTTCTGATAGTCATCTGAAGGACGATGAACCGCACACCCATTCACTTTCACCTCGTCCATTCCAACCATCACATCTACTCCACAAATCAACCAGCGGTCAACATCCCCCTATTTCAACTCCAACAGAGGGAGAAACGAAGATGAAGCGAGATAGAATGCAAGTCCCCCATTGTCACACATCTCTCCGAAATTCGGAAGAAACCCCCCTCCAATTTAGAAGCAGTTGTTCAATCCCATTGCCTTGTTGTTGAATCAATTTGTCAGATTGCTGAGAGTCTGTTCTATCCGCGTTTCTGTGGAGTAGATAAAGTGAGTTGAAGGACTGATTAAAACTGTGAATCTGCCAGACCTCGACGGTCCTCACACCAGGAGATGAGTTCTAATTACACAGGATACACAGGATGGTTGATGGCTTACTGAGGAGAATAACAAAACCAGGCCCCATCCCGAGACCTCCTCCCCATGAACGTAGCTGTTATGTCTGACGCAAACCAAAACGTCAGCCGGATGTATAAACAGAACCCAGGCTGGATACGTGCACCTGTAGTGGTTAGCTAATAACAGATAGCAACACAGTATACTATACATGAGTCCTACTTTTATCTTCAGAGCACAACGAGTGTTGCTGTAAATTACATGGCCATTTGACATCATTTGATTCAAGTAAATAATTATATCAAATGTGTTATCCTTAGCTATAACGTTAGTTTAATATTGTAAGCAACGTGAAAGCGACACAAAGGTCTTTTGTGATATTTTTGTAGTACAAGGCATACGACACGTCAATTTACGTGGGTGCCAACAACAGAACCGAATGATCTACTGCAGGTTTCACCAAATGCAAGGAGTCCTATCCTAGCTACAATCAATTAGGAAACACAATTTAAGCCACGCCGGAGGGTTAAAACAAGCATTCCCATGGTGATTATTCTTGTGACAGTAGGGAAATTACTGCAAAACCTGTGTGCGCCAACTTCTTAGGAATGCTCTAGCACTTTTAAAGATATTGAGATAGAGCTCACTGTAAGCAGAAAACAAACAACTCTCATACACATGTGCGCGCGCGCCCCACCACACACACACACACACACACACACACACACACACACACACACACACACACACTATAGAGAGTGTGCCACCTCCCGTGCGGCTTGTTTTCAGATTGGATGTCAGGTGCTTGTTGACAGCTGCGCTCATCATAGCTCTTATGAATACATTAGCTTTTATGTTCATCCAAACACTAATTTATCTTCCTCAAAAACTGAACAGGACAGAGATGCACCCACCTTCATTTCTGGAGCTTTCACTCGGAAACGGTGGTGTGCATATAGCACAACACCAATATATGTTTCACTCGATGAGACAAATGAGACAAATTCTCATCTGTGGGCATGCATGTGTGTGTGTGTGTGCACACATTCATTTGTGTGCGCGCATGTGTGTAGATAGCTTATGAAATATATGCTTGCATTATACACTGCAAGATCAAAGAGTTAGGCCACACCTCCCCAACAACGGAAGGTTTTTAATCCATGTCCATTTCTTGCATCCCAGTATTACTGCATCGTACCTAAAAGCAAAATCAAAAGCATCACCTACCTTGAGAGGAAAAAATAACCTCTGAAGACACATGATACAATACACACTGAGAGTACAAAACATTAGGAACACCTGCTCTTTCCATGACACAGACTGAACCGGTGAATCCAGGTGAAAGCTCCCTTATCGATGCCACCTGTTAACTCCACTTCAATCAGAGTAGATGAAGGGGAGGAGACAGGCTGAAGAAGGAGTTTTAAGCCTTGAGACAATTGAGACATGGATTGTGCACAGGGTTGGGTAAGTTACTTTCTAAATGTAATCCGTTAGTTACTAGTTACCTGTCTAATTGCCTAATTGTTATCGGTAACGTAACTTTTGGATCACCCAAACTCAGTAACGTAATCTGATATCATTCAGTTACTTTTAGATTACTTGCCCCTTAAAAGGCATTAGAAGAAGACAACAATGTATGTTAGCAATTGAACAACGTCTATTGCAGGATAAATCCATGTTAAAGTTTACATAGCTGGCCATATATGGATGTTACGTTTTACTTTATGGGTTGGTTACATAGGATTCTTCTTCTAACCCATCGCTTTCTCCTACAAAAATAATATGATAAAATGATATCTTTACATTAAAACCAAAGTCTATCATAATTAGTCATTCCAATATACATTATACCCCTTGATCTTCAAGAATAGGACTTGGAAATATGGATGTATAGATTAGATTAGGGTTATGCTCAGGTAAAACTAAGGACTTATTAGCCATCCCTACTCTGTTGTTTATGATTTTGTTGTCATGGAGGAATGATTGGGCTCATTTATTCAAGTTGAAAAATAAATGCTGTGCTCATGGAATGGCATGCTTTGAGTACTCCTGAAAAGTGCTATTTACATGGGAAAAATGTATGCCATATGCTGAATTTGCTACAGGCCTATTGTTGACCTTTTTGTTGGTGACACTTTGATATCTTGATAAAGCAGCTGTTTAAATGGCAAATTCACAGAACAATAACAAAATGGTCACCCCGCCTCTGTTTTGGTAAAAAGCTGGGGGATTGGGCTGGAGAAATGTAACCACTCTCAGATTAATAGACTGAGCTATAGATGCAAGGACTGACCATCCAGGATATCAAAATTATTGTTTTAACCATATTATGGGGCTATACAGTGTTTGTTTTCATTTACAATTTTGGGTTCTCATGGAATGTGACAGTTGAACGAAGCTCATGGGGCTCAAGTTATATTCTTCAAGAATCAATGAATATGTGTATATATATATATATATATATATATATATATATATATATATATATATATATATATATATACCTACATGCATATATACACACACACACAGACATACATACATACATACATACATACATACATACATACATACATACATACATACATACATACATACAGTACCAGTCAACAGTTTGGATACACCTACTCATTCAAGGGTTTTTATTTATTTTTACTATTTTGTACATTATAGAATAATAGGGAAGACGTCAAAACTATGAAATAACACATATGGAATCACGCGTTAAAAAGTGTTAAACAAATCAAAATGTATTTTATATTTGAGATTCTTCAAAGTAGCCACCCTTTGCTTTGACGACAGCTTTGCACACTCGTAGCATTCTCTCAACCAGCTTCATGAGGTAGAATGCACCTGGAATGCATTTAAATTAACAGATGTGCCTTGTTAAAAGTACCCATTGTGGAATTTCTTTCCTTCTTAATGTGTTTGGACCAATCAGTTGTGTTGTGACAAAGTAGGGGTGGTGTACAGAAGATAGCCCTATTTGGTAAAATACCAATTCCATATTATGGCAAGAACAGCTCAAATAAGCAAAGAGAAACAACAGTCCATCATTACTTTAAGACATGAAGATCATTCAATGCGGAAAATTTCAAGAACTTGAAAGTCTCTTCAAGTCCAGTCGCAAAAACCATCAAGCGCTATGATGAAACTGGCTCTCATGAGGACCGCCACAGGAAAGGAAGACCCAGAGATACCTCTGGTGCAGAGGATAAGCTCATTAGAGTTAACTGGCTCTCATGAGGACCGCCACAGGAAAGGAAGACCCAGAGATACCTCTGGTGCAGAGGATACGTTCATTAGAGTTAACTGCACCTCAGATTGCAGCCCAAATAAATGCTTCACGGAGTTCTAGAAACAGACACATCTCAACATCAACTGTTCAGAGGAGACTGTGTGAATCAGCCCTTCATGGTCGAATTGCTGCAAAGAAACCACCACTAAAGGACACCAATAAGAAGAAGAGACTTGGACATTAGACGGGTAGAAATCTGTCCTTTGATCCAAATTTGAGATTTTTGGTTCCAACCTGTGTCTTTGTGAGACGCATAGTAGGTGATCAGATGATCTCTGCATGTGTAGTTCCCACTGTGAATCATGGAGGAGGAGGTTTGATGGTGTGGGGGTGCTTTGTTGGTGACACTAACTGTGATTTATTTAGAATTCAAGGCACACTTAACCAGCATGACAACCACAGCCTTATGCAGCGATACACCAACCCATCTGGTTTGTGCTTAGTGGGACTATCATTTGTTTTCAACAGAACAATGACCCAACACACCTCCAGGCTGTGTAAGGGCTATTTGACCAAGAAGAAGAGTGATGGAATGCTTGAGATGGTTGGGGTGAGTTGGACAGTAGAGTGAAGGAAAAGCACCTTCAAGGAATTTCAGGTTGAGAGAATGCCAAGAGTGTGCAAAGCTGTCATCAAGGTAAAGAGTGGCTACTTTGAAGAATCTAAAATATATTTTGATTGGTTTAAAACTTTATTGGTGACTACATGAATCCATATGTTATTTCATAGTTTTGATGTCTTCACTATTATTCAACAATGTAGAAAATAGTAGAAATAAAGAAAAACCCTTGAATGAGTAGTGTTACTTTTGACTAGTACTGTATAGTATATAAGTCCAAAAATGGATGTAGCAACTACAGATTGCCTCTTTAAGTCTGTCAAAAGTGTGCGAGTCTGAGCATATGTCCATTAGGCCTATGGATTTTTTTTTTAGCAGCATAAATTAGATTCAGCAATAAAAGACGCATTTTATTTCATAGGCTGGGATCCGCACTATGCAGCTGTTGTAAGAGCATATTTTTCACTGGCTGCCCACTGGTTTCAAAAACAATGATTGATAGGCAGCTTAAACTTATTGAACTCAACTGTTATTTGGTTCAAATACACATTTAGATTTGTGAACAGCCACCCACAACAAATACAATTCGTAAGGCTCAAATAGCTAAATGAGAGAGCAGCTGTGCGATTCACATCAATGCGCTATGTAGATAAGAATAATAAGTGATATCCGTATCTCCGTAGACTACACTGCTGTCATCCTTACCTCCAAGCGTTTATTCAAGTTGGATAATCTTTGGATGCTGACAGCAGTCGTACCATTGGAAGACATAGCTTGGACTGTAGCTTACAAAAAACGATTCCTGCTCTTTTCCCGCGATCCATCAAACCCATTTGGTGTGTCACTATAGTGGTCTCAGACTCGCTCAGGTGGAACAAACTTAAACTTGCACCTTTTTCAAAGCTGATTTGAATGTCATTGAGAAAACAGATAAGTGTCCAAGATTTTTCTTGCAAACATCCTTCAAACAGGCACACCGGTTTGAGTGTCAAGAACTACAACGCCGCTGGGTTTTTAACGCTCAACAGTTTCCCGTGTGTATCAAGAACTGTCCACCACCCAAAGGACATCC
Organism: Oncorhynchus keta; assembly: GCF_023373465.1. Taxonomy (NCBI): domain Eukaryota; kingdom Metazoa; phylum Chordata; class Actinopteri; order Salmoniformes; family Salmonidae; genus Oncorhynchus; species Oncorhynchus keta. The sequence goes on from NC_068423.1 coordinate 9,016,797, forward strand.
AGCCAAATTGACACAGCTGTGGGAAGTATTTGAGTCAACATGGGCCAGCATCCCTGTGGAACACTTTCGACACCTTGTAGTCCATGCCCGAGAAATTGAGGCTGTTCTGAGGGCAAAAGGCAGTGCAACTCAATATTAGGAAGGTGTTCCTAATGTTTTGTACACTCAGTGTAGAAAGGGGTGAGACAGAAATAATGAGTAAATACTGGAACAAAAAATACACATTTTTGGAAGGCAGTGGAGGATTAACAAGCAACAACAATTCACTTTGATTGACAGCTCCAGATATCTTTAATATTCCTGTGATGTTTGTCAAGACACGCCAGTGCCAGAATCTGACGGCCTTACACTTTGGCTGATGCAGCAATCTGGTGCGCTGCGCTTCTTTCCTTGCCAGCCACCTGGCTCGAAGACGCATAATCAACATCTCTGTCAATCACTTCTCAAACAGCCTATAGACTAGAAGTGTCAGTGGGAGTAGGATAGACACGTGTTGGCTGTATCTTGGACTGAAACGCTTCACTGCTTTCTCACATCACACAGACTTGGTTATTGACAAGGGAATGTCAGACATTCAGTGAGTGGGTTGGGATTCGTTGGACACTGTACAACATAGCCGAGATCTTAAGCAGTATGTAGGTTAAGTGTGGCTACTTGTCTTGTGTATTTAGTAGTTGTCCATGGCTTTTCACATGCTCCACCTTTTGTGGTGGATTCTGGGGGTACTGTTGTAGTAGAATAAGAAAAAATACATAATTAGAGTAATCCATATGATAGTGTTCGAACAAGCTGATGACACAGTACACAACATCAATGAACTCAAGCTCTCGCAAGATGAGCACGTGGTGTAGAGTAAATGGCCAGTGAAGACTGACCTGGCTAGTTCTTTAAAGACCTAAATGACATGGCAAAGGTAACAATCCAAGATGGCTCGAGATATGTATAAGCAAACATAAGGAACATTTCGAAATGTACTGGGGTAGGGGGGGGGGGCTGGTCCAAAATAGGGGAGGGTTGTCTAATTTCTTTTGGCATTTTGAGGAGGGTTGTGTGCTTTTTCATTGAGAACAGGGGAGGATGGTGTATTTTTCCCGATTTACATTCACCATTTTGTAGGTTTAACTATATTGTACCTCCCCTATCAAGGTGTTCTTCACTTAAGGCGTCCCAATGCTTCCCCAACAGTTTTGAACAGCTATTGCATATATTATGAGGACATTTTGTGACAATTGTGTTTGTTTTGATCTTCTGCTGTTCGTGCACAAAAAACATTATTTCCTGATGTTTCAAGTTTTTAATGTCACGTTTACAAGTACAGTGAAATGACTTTCTTGCATGTTCCAAAACCAACAATGCAGAAATCAATATCAATGTAGCACTAAAAATAACATAAGGTAGAATAAAAACACACAATATATAAAAAATAAGAAGAACACACGAAAGTAAGAAGCCACACAGTCAGTTCCAACTCCATATTTACAATGTGAGGGGATACTGAAGCGATAGAGGTAAATATGTATAGGGGTAAGGTGACTAGGTGTAACCGATGTGAAATGGCTAGCTAGTTAGCGGTGGTGCGCGCTAATAGCGTTTCAATCGGTGATGTCACTCGCTTTGAGACCTTGAAGTAGTGGTTCCCCTTGCTCTGCAAGGGCCGTAGCTTTTGTGGAGCGATGGTTAACGATGCTTCGAGGGTGACTGTTGATGTGTGCAGAGGGTCCCTGGTTCGAGCCCAGGTAGGGGCGAGGAGAGGGACGGAAGCTATACTGTTACCTTGATGCTATTCACCCGGATCACTGGTTGCTGCGGAAAAGGAGGAGGTCAAAAGGGGGTTGTCTTGTTTTGCACACTTTGTACAAAATAATAAAATGCAGTACTACAGGATATTTCTTAACGTAGCTCTTTATTAGCTAGCTAAAACTGGCATGTTCACTTATCGCCAACCAGGATCGACCAGCGATCCGCCTACACCCTTTGACATTTCACAGGTCTAAGACAGCTCTGGGCTTGACCTCTCTTCCTGACCTTGTGCGATATGATGCTGAGCATGCTTCTGTGTCAGTCAGCTCTTGTGGTGTTGCAGGTAAGTATGGTGTATGTTGTGCTGTGTGTGTTTAGTCCATCACGTTCTCTTTCAGGGGAACAGTTCATCTCATCAGTGTGTTGTTCTTTTGTGTTCAGTAGTTGACGACGATTGTGGCGGTACACCGCTCCTTCTGCGGTGCAGACGTGATAACAATGTTCAGTGTCAGCTGGCTGGATGATGACTGCTGGCTTCCAGAGGCCATGCTCCTGGATTCTAACTGACTCTCTGTCGATCAGTGGTGGGAGTGGTCTCGCTGATCTGTCGTAGTATTGTCGTTGTTGTCTCCGTGCACGTTTTTCTTGCATTTCCTTGTAGCTGACGACCTCAGGTTGCAGCTGCTGGTTGGTGCTGGGAAGGATTGAGCAAAGTCTGCGGCTCATCAACAGCTGGGCTGGGGGAATTTAAGTTGTCAACTGGAGTGTTGTGGTATTCAAGCAGACTGAGGTAGGGGTCTCTCTTGTCTGCTTTTGCTTTGTCCATGAGTGATTTAGCAATCTGCACAGATTTTTCAGCAAGGCCATTACTTTGAGGGTAATGTGGGCTTGTGGTGACATGTGTGAACTCCCATGCTTTTGTGAAGGATTCAAACTCATTTGATTTGTAACAGCGCCCATTGTCAGATATTAAAGTCTCTACAATACCATGCCTGGCAAAGGCTGCTTTCAGCTTGTGTATCACAGCTGCAGATGTGGTGCTGTGAAGCTTGTCGAGTTCAAAGTATTTGCTGTAGTAGTCCACTGTTACGACGTAGTCCTCGTTGTTTCAGGTGAACAGATCGGTTGCCACGACCTGCCAGGGTCGGTCTGGGATACAGTGAGGTAGCATTGGCTCTTTGGTATTTGAGGGGCGTAGTTCAAGACATATGGCGCATTTACCAACAACGTCCTCTATTTGTTTGCACATTCCGGGCCAAAACAAAATGTCCCATGCTCTCTGTTTGCACTTTTCCATGTGTCCAGCATGGATCTTTGTCAAAATCTCTTCTCTGAGACTGGTAGGAATAATGCTGTTCTCTCCTTAATTATTCCGTTGATCTGTGATAGTTCATCACGATGGTTCCAGAATTCTGAGATGCTGTGAGGGCATTTTCTCCTCTCCTCAGGCCATCCATCCTGTATGACATTCCTCAGCTGAGTCCTTTTCTGTTTCTGCTTGGATCTCATTCAGTTTTATGTCACTAACTGGTAAGTTACTGTACACAGTGTGCACTTGCATGTCCATGCTTTCACTGAGGCTGCTGTCCTTATAGGTAAGAAACTTCCTGGAGAGTGTGTCTGCGACAGGGATGTCTTTGCCTGGACGGTGAATGATTGTGAAGTCGTATTTTTGTAGTTGAAGGATCATTCTCTGTAGCCTTGGCAGGGCTGCGGCTAGTGGTTTCCTCATAATTGACTCAAGGGGCTTGTGGTCGGATTCCACAATGACTTGTCGTCCATATATGTACTGATGGAAACGTTTACATCCGAACAGAATGGCGTAGAGCTCCTTTTCGATTTGAGCGTAATTGATTTCACAGTCTGTGAGAGATTTGGAAACGTAGCCGGTGGGCTTTCCTTCTTGCAGTAGCACTGCACCTAGTCCATACTTTGACGCGTCCACTTGGAGTCTGAGCTCTTTGTCAGGGTCGTAGTAGGCAAGGATTGGTCCTGGTTCTCTCGTGATCAAGTCTTTCACATTCTGGAAAGCAATGTCGTGTTGCTTGTCCCAGAGAAATTCACTGGACTGCTTTAGCAGTTGACGCAGGGGTGCATTAGCATTGGAGAGGCTGGGTGTGAACTTGGCTAAGTAGTTGACCATGCCAAGCACTGGTTCCAGCTCTGCGCGGTTCTTTGGTGGCTCCATTTCTTTTATGGCTGAAATCTTCTGTGGATCTGGCATGATTCCAGTCGCTGTGAGAAGATGTCCGAAGTAGCTGACCTCTGTAGCATCGACTGTGCTCTTCTTGGGGTTGAGCCGGACTCCTCTCTCGCGGGACCTTTGCAGCATCGCGAGGACGTGTCGGTCGTGCTCCTCTTTGGTTCGACCATAGACAAGGATGTTGTCCACAATTGCCACAACTCCGTCGAGGCCTTCATCGATCTTTCGCTGAAACTCGTCTTGGGCTGAGATAATCCCAAAAGGCAGGCGACGGAACCTGTAGCGTCCAAATGGTGTGTTGAATGTTGTGAGCTTAGATGACTCTTCTTTGAGCTTGATAGCCCAGTAGCCTTATCTAGCATCCATGACACTGAGGTAGTGTGCTCCCGCTAGCTTGTGTGTGATGCCATCTAGCATCGGTAAAGGGTAATGGGGGCGTTTGATAGCCTTGTACAAGTCTCTTGGGTCCAGACATACTCGGAGCTTGCCTGTGCGTGGTTTCTCCACCACCACTAACGCGTTTACCCAGTCAGTCGGTTTTGTAACCTTGGTGACTATGTCAGAGTGCTCCATGCTCTCCAACTCTTTCTTCAGACGGGCACGGAGAGCAAGGGGAATCTTTCTCTGTGGGTACACCACAGGGGTTGCTTCTGGGTCAAGGTGAATGGTACATTCTCCTGGGAATAATCCTATTCCTGTAAAAACATCAGTAAACTCCTCCAGTAAATTGTCTGTCTCTACTGGTGCTGTCGCTGATAAATCTAGCTTGATGAGATCCATGTCTAAACATGCTTTAAGACCTAGCACTGCAGGTGCTCTAGTGTCAACAACATACAAGTCCAACATTATGTCCTTGTATTTGCATTTGAAAGTGCATGTGCCTTTTACTGGGAGCTGTTCACCACCATAACCAGTCAGTCTGCGTGTGGTGGGTTGTAGCTCGCACTCAGATGTCAAGCTGCGGTACTTATCGTTAGGGTCGCGTCAATTCGAATCTGGTATCAGGATAAATATGACATTGAGTCACCTAAAAATACTATGTATTTTTTATTAGCTAAGCAAGAAGTGGTAAATGCAATTTTCGTATATACGGTCTCTCTGTCCCACCTCGCAGGGCAAACAGAAAACTGACTTGTTCCTGACAAAGATATTATAATATATTCTGATGACAGAAGTAGTTCCTGCTTCCGAGCCGGCCTGTCAGAGTAGAGACTGGGCGTGGTTTAGACTCACCCAGCCTATCGTTGATTGTTGGCGCAGAGGCTGGTCCCAGCCCCCTAAGCGCTTCAGCGGTCAGTCGTTGTAGCTGTGTAGAATATACAGTTATCAGGCACCTGGCTCCTGTTATCTAACAAAAGACCGTTTGTTCTCGCAACACTACGTTCTGAATGTGCCCCCCCCCAACTCATTGCACAGGTCCCGTCTTCATGTTATTCTGTATTTGTCCATCATGAGAAAGGCCCATGGCCCTGAAACTGTTAACAATGTCTCAAGTCAGTTATGTTGCATAACACATATACCCACACAAGCCAACAGCAAATAATATTCAATCACATATATGGTAACGGGCTATAGTGCATAACACAGAATCCTCATCTTATTCAGAGGAATAATGTTTACTTGTGCACCTGTGTCTAGTTTGAACTTTAGCTTTGTGCCTTGTGTTCCTATCTCAATGTCAGCAAAGGCTTGCTCTGTCTCTGATATATGACTTTTCTGTGTCACCGAATCAATAAACAGTTCATCAGCGTTTGACTCTTTGATTGACATTTCATCTTCACTCACTGTGTGTACTGTTTTTCAATGTAAGCTCTGCACACTTTTGCAAAGTGATTCCATTTTCCACATTTAGTACACTGTTTGCCTTTAGCTGGGCAATTTCCTTGTTCGCCATGCACTTTGTTGTTTTGGGGCGTTTTGAGTCTGTGTCGCTCTGTTTTGGAGTTATGTCTCTCTCCGTTCTAAATCGTGCTCTCTGTGCACCTGAGGTGTGCTTTGATGTCTGCCTGACTGAGTGCACTGCTTGTTCACGTGATGCGCTCGTGCTGCCGCTGCAAAATGGTTTTCATCTGAGCCTGTGCTAGCTCATGAGATCTGGCTATGTCGATAGCTTTGTCCAGCGTTACCTCAGACCCAAATTCAAAAGTTTCTCTCTCACTCGCGGTGAGTGTATTCCAAATACAATACGGTCCCTGACCATCTCCTCCTTGTTTGCAAAATCAGTCTTTCACAAGCAGACGCAGCTCTTTCACAAACTGTTCAAAAGACTCGCTAGCTCCATGTACTTTCTCATGGAATTTGCCTCGGTAAGTGTCCATGTGTTGTAAATATCTCTCCCTTATTCACCGATCCAGAGGAGCAAGTAGCTGCATTTTCCCTCTTCTCCCCTGTCCTTCAGAGGACCCGTGAACATTAGCTCCACATGCTGTTTGTACTTACGCCATGCATCGGGTAAGTTCGTAGACTCCCCGTCCATTCGAGGTGAAGGAACTCCACAAAAATCGAACTTGTAAGACCTTTTACTCTGACACCATGTCTTGTTTTGCACACTTTGTACAAAATAATAAAATGCAGTACTACAGGATATTTCTTAACATAGCTCTTTATTAGCTAGCTATAACTGGCATGTTCACTTATCGCCAACCAGGATCAAACTGACCATAACCATTTGGGTGGTCTTAACCAATCATAGCACAGTATGATATGGAGGTAAAATGCATCCAATTACAATTCAGTATGTTTACACGTATGAATATTACAGAGGGTGAGTGTAACCGATGTGAAATGGCTAGCTAGTTAGCGGTGGTTGCGCTAATAGACCTGTCTGCCCTTGACCAGCACAAAAACATCCTGTGGCGTTCTGCATTAGCATCGAATAGCCCCCATGAAATGCAACTTTTCAGGGAAGTTAGGAACAAATATATACAGGCAGTTAGAAAAGCTAAGGCAAGCTTTTTCAAACAGAAATTTGCATCCTGTAGTCCTTGGAGAATAAGAGCACCTCCTCCCAGCTGCCCACTGCTCTGAAGCTAGGAAACTGTCACCACCGATAAATCCACTATAATTGAGAATTTCAATAAGCATTTCTCTACGGCTGGCTATGCTTTCCACATGGCTACCCCTACCCCTGTCAACTGCCCGGCACCCTCCACAGCAACCCGCCAAAGCCCCCACCATTTCTCCTTTACCCAAATCCAGATAGCTGATGTTCTGAAAGAGCTGCAAAATCTGGACCCCTACAAATCAGTCGGGCTAGACAATCTGGACCCTATCTTTCTAAAATTCAACCTCTCTTTCGTATCGTCTGAGATTACAAAAGATTGGAAAGCCGCCGCGGTCATCCCCCTCTTCAAAGGGGGTGACACTCTACACCCAAACTGCTACAGACCTATATCTATCCTACCCTGTCTTTCTAAGGTCTTCTAAAGCCAAGTTAACAAACAGATTACTGACCATTTTGAATCCCACCATACCTTCTCCGCTATGCAATCTGGTTTCAGAGCTGGTCATGGGTGCACCTCAGCCACGCTCAAGGTTCTAAACGTCATCATAACCGCCATCGATAAGATACATTACTGTGCAGACGTATTCATCGACCTGGCCAAGGCTTTTGACTCTGTCAATCACAACATTCTTATTGGCAGACTCGACAACCTTGGTTTCTCAAATGATTGCCTCGCATGGTTTACCAACTACTTCTCTTATAGAGTTCAGTGTGTCAAATCGGAGGGCCTGTTGTCCGGACCTCTGACATGAAGTGAAGTGGAACGACATTTATTGGATATTTCAAACTTTTTTAACAAATCAAAAACTGAACAATTGGGCGTGCAAAATCATTCAGCCCCCTTAAGTTAATACTTTGTAGCGCCACCTTTTGCTGCGATTACAGCTGTAAGTCGCTTGAGGTATGTCTCTATCAGTTTTGCACATCGAGAGACTGACATTTTTTCCCATTCCTCCTTGCAAAACAGCTCGAGCTCAGTGAGGTTGGATGGAGAGCATTTGTGAACAGCAGTTTTCAGTTCTTTCCACAGATTCTCGATTGGATTCAGGTCTGGACTTTGACTTGGCCATTCTAACACCTGGATATGTTTATTTTTGAACCATTCCATTGTAGATTTTGCTTTATGTTTTGGATCATTGTCTTGTTGGAAGACAAATCTCCGTCCCAGTCTCAGCTCTTTTGCAGACTCCATCAGGTTTTCTTCCAGAATGGTCCTGTAGTTGGCTCCATCCATCTTCCCATCAATTTTAACCATCTTCCCTGTCCCTGCTGAAGAAAAGCAGGCCCAAACCATGATGCTGCCACCACCATGTTTGACAGTGGGGATGGCGTGTTCAGGATGATAAGCTGTGTTGCTTTTACGCCAAACATAACGTTTTGCATTGTTGCCAAAAAGTTCCATTTTGGTTTCATCTGACCAGAGCACCTTCTTCCACATGTTTGGTGTGTCTCCCAGGTGGCTTGTGGCAAACTTTAAACGACACTTTTTATGGATATCTTTAAAAAATGGCTTTCTTCTTGCCACTCTTCCATAAAGGCCAGATTTGTGCAATATACGACTGATTGTTGTCCTATGGACAGAGTGTCCCACCTCAACTGCAGATCTCTGCAGTTCATCCAGAGTGATCATGGGCCTCTTGGCTGCATCTCTGATCAGTCTTCTCCTTGTATGAGCTGAAAGTTTAGAGGGACGGCCAGGTCTTGGTAGATTTGCAGTGGTCTGGTCCTTCTGTAGCACAGTTGGTAGAGCATGGCGCTTGTAACGCCAGGGTAGTGGGTTCGATTCCCGGGACCACCCATACGTAGAATGTATGCACACATGACTGTAAGTCGCTTTGGATAAAAGCGTCTGCTAAATGGCATATATATATATACTCCTTCCATTTCAATATTATCGCTTGCACAGTGCTCCTTGGGATGTTTAAAGCTTGGGAAATCTTTTTTTTATCCAAATCCGGCTTTAAACTTCTTCACAACAGTATCTCGGACCTGCCTGGTGTGTTCCTTGTTCTTCATGATGCTCTCTGCGCTTTTAACGGAACTCTGAGACTATCACAGTGCAGGTGTATTTATACGGAGACTTGATTACACACAGGTGGATTGTATTTATCATCATTAGTCATTTAGGTCAACATTGGATCATTCAGAGATCCTCACTGAACTTCTGGAGAGAGTTTGCTGCACTGAAAGTAAATGGCCTAATAATTTTGCACGCCCAATTTTTCAGTTTTTGATTTGTTAAAAAAGTTTGAAATATCCAATAAATGTCGTTCCACTTCATGATTGTGTCCCACTTGTTGTTGATTTTTCACAAAAAAATACAGTTTTATATCTTTATGTTTGAAGCCTGAAATGTGGCAAAAGGTCGCAAAGTTCAAGGGGGCCGAATACTTTCGCAAGGCACTGTAAATAATACTTTTTTTATAAATTGGTGAGGCGGTTTGCAGGAGAGTGTTTTGAAGATGAGTTGATGGAAAATAAAAATAAAGTGTATGTGAAAAAAGTTGTAAATATATATATATATATATAGGACAAGAGGACAAAAGACGTCTGAACTGCTATGCCATCTTGGTTGTCAAGCCAAATAACACATCCTAGATCTGAATGAATGAAATATTATGAAATATTCTTATTAAATACTTTTTTCTTTACATAGTTGAATGTGCTGACAACAAAACCACACACAAATTATCAATGGAAATCAAATTTATCAACCCATGGAGGTCTGGATTTGGAGTCACACTCAAAATTAAAGTGGAAAACCACACTACAGGCTGATCCAACTTTGATGTAATGTCCTTAAAACAAGCCAAAATGAGGCTCAGTAGTGTGTGTGGCCTCCACGTGCCTGTATGACCTCCCTACAACGCCTGGGCATGCTCCTGATGAGGTGGCAGATGGTCTCCTGAGGGATCTCCTCCCAGACCTGGACTAAAGCATCCACCAACTCCTGGACAGTCTGTGGTGCAATGTCTCGCTCCATCCACCAACGCCACATGATGTCCCAGATGTGCTCAATTGGATTCAGGTCTGGGGAACGGGCGGGCCAGTCCATAGCATCAATGCCTTCCTCTTGCAGGAACTGCTGACACACTCCAGCCACATGAGGTCTAGCATTGTCTTGCATTAGGAGGAACCCAGGGCCAACCGCACCAGCATATGGTCTCACAAGGGGTCTGAGGATCTTATCTCGGTACCTAATGGCAGTCAGGCTACCTCTGGCGAGCACATGGAGGGCTGTGCGGCCCCCCAAAGAAATGCCACCCCACACCACGACTGACCCACTGCCAAACCGGTCATGCTGGAGGATGTTGCAGGCAGCAGAACGTTCTCCACTGCGTCTCCAGACTATAACGTCTGTCACGTGTTCAGTGTGAACCTGCTTTCATCTGGGAAGAGCACAGGGCGCCAGTGGCGAATTTGCCAATCTTGGTGTTCTCTGGCAAATGAAAAACGTCCTGCACGGTGTTGGGCTGTAAGCACAACCCCCACCTGTGGACGTCGGGCCCTCATACCACCCTCTTGGAGTCTGTGTCTGACCGTTTGAGCAGACACATGCACATTTGTGGCCTGCTGGAGGTCATTTTGCAGGGCTCTGGCAGTGCTCCTCCTGCTCCTCCTTGCACAAAGGCGGAGGTAGCGGTCCTGCTGCTGGGTTGTTGCCCTCCTACGGCCTCCTCCACGTCTCCTGATGTACTGGCCTATCTCCTGGTAGCGCCTCCATGCTCTGGACACTACGCTGACAGACACAGCAAACCTTCTTGCCACTGCTCGCATTGATGTTCCATTCTGGATGAGCTGCATTACCTGAGCCACTTGTGTGGGTTGTAGACTCCGTCTCATGCTACCACTAGAGTGAAAGCACTGCCAGCATTCAAAAGTGACCAAAACATCAGCCAGGAAGCATAGGAACTGAGAAGTGTTCTGTGGTCCCCACCTCCAGAACCACTCCTTTATTGTGGGTGTCTTGCTAATTGCCTTGCATTTTCCCGAGATTTCCAAGATCCATGATTCGTACAGGGTTTAAGTTCAATGTTCTAATTCAATTGTTAAATGCTTAATAATTACAAATAACACTGTCATAAATGTCATTAATGTAAGGAACAAACGGTAGTGTTTTATTTCACACAATCTGTGAAGACTCCAAGCATTAACGCATAAATTATGGTCAACTCATGAACTAGGGTGTAAAACATGTTTTGATTCAACTCATGTATTATATTGAATGTAGGCTACCTGTTCTGCGTGTGTTCATGTGTGCAAAATTGCATCGGCTGAGAGGGTAGGCTACCGGCAATTGTGTAGGCCTAGTCGGAGGGTAAACGCAAGTAAACTCCGTTTATCCACCCCTTTCAGAAAAATGCATTGAAAGTATAGGGAGCGTGACATTTTGTTGTTGTTGTTTACTGCAATGGCTATCAAAGTTAACCCACCTAGTTTTTTGACCACTACATTACTGGCTATCGGTAAGGCTTATTTGAAGTTCATGGCAATACACATTGAAGCCTATTCTAGTAAATTGACCATGTGTGTTAGGGTGACCATCCCACTTTTCCTGGGACCGTTTTAGCCCCATTTCAGGCGTCCCAACTTTTCAGCCTACAAAAAAGGTTGATTTGTTCAGCAAGACTCATCAATTAATGTAGACCTAATCAATGGCAATCGCTGAATGTCATTAGGTACACTTTTTGGTGTTTTGTAACAGACGCCTATTTCCATTCATCAAATGGCGTGAGTATACGTGCAGTTTGGATGCTGGAATTATTTTGGAGTGGACGAACATGCACAGGTATCCTACTTTTGACAATCGGATCAAAATATCATGCCTGGTTGTGTTCATGCCACATTAAAAGGTTATATATTTTTATGATGTCTTTACTATTAGGCCAATGAAAAAAATATATATATAGATAGACTGCCTATAACCTAACACTTCAATATAGCCTAAATATTTTTAATTTAACTTTAAAATGCATTACCTTTTATGTGTGGCATAAACACAACTAGTCACAATGTTTGAATCTGATTTCTATTAACTATTGTCTATTGTCCTTTGAGAACTATGATAAAATCATCGTGTTGGGCGATTTTAATATTCATGTTGACGAAGAGACTGACACCAAGGACATTGAATTTATTAAACTTTTGAGCTCTATAGGCTTTATCCAACATATTACTGATGCCCACCTATTCTCGTGGCCATACTCTGGACCTGATTTTACTTCCGGGTTGGAGCGAGCGGTCGCATCCGCATTTCGCTCCGCAGGTAGTATAACTTTTTCATTACATTTCATTACATTTCATTATAGTACAACGGTTTGATTTGTCTAATCTTAGCAATTTCTTCTTAGCTAGCTACATAGCCGTCTTTGTATCTAAGATAATTGCGTAATTATCGTATTTCGTCGTCCTAACGTAGCCTTCACTGCTCTGCCCAGCAGCTAGCCAGCTAGCAAACGTCCACCGATTAGCAGCACTGTAGAAACTATTACACTCAACTGAACGACTTGATTAGTGTAGTGTTAGCTAGCTACATAGCTGTCTTTGCTGTCTTCGTATCCAAGATAATTGTGTAGTCTTAGAGTGATTATCTTAATTTACCGAGGTTAGCTAGCCAGCTATTTGTCGTCCTTAACGTAGGAGACACTGCTAGCTAGCCAACAGCTAGCCAACGTCTTCTGAATAGAACTCAACAACCCGGTCGCATTCCGCTTCGCTCCACAGGTAGTATCACATTTTCATTTAATTTCATTACAGTACAACAGTTTGATTTGTTTGATCGTAGCTAGCTACATAGCTAGCTACATAGCCGTCTTTGTATCAAAGATAATTGTGTAGTCTAGAGCGATTTTCTAGGTTAGCTAGCCAGCTATTGTCGTTCTTTTAACGCAACGTAACGTAATCAACACTGCTAGCTAGCCAGCTAGCCCCCGAATAGCAGCACTGTAGAAACTATTACACTCAACGGAACGACTTGATTAGTGTAGTGTCAACAACGCAGCCACTGCCAGCTAGCCTACAAAGTCAACAACGCAGCCACTGCCAGCTAGCCTACTTCAGCAGTACTGTATCATTTTAATCATTTTAGTCAATAAGATTCTTGCTACGTAAGCTTAACTTTCTGAACATTCGAGACGTGTAGTCCACTTATCATTCCAATCTCCTTTGCATTAGCGTAGCCTCTTCTGTAGCCTGTCAACTATGTGTCTGTCTATCCCTGTTCTCTCCTCTCTGCACAGACCATACAAACGCTCCACACCGCGTGGCCGCGGCCACCCTAATCTGGTGGTCCCAGCGCGCACGACCCACGTGGAGTTCCAGGTCTCCGGTAGCCTCTGGAACTGCCGATCTGCGGCCAACAAGGCAGAGTTCATCTCAGCCTATGCCTCCCTCCAGTACCTCGACTTCTTGGCACTGACGGAAACATGGATCACCACAGATAACACTGCCACTCCTACTGCTCTCTCTTCGTCCGCCCACGTGTTCTCGCACACCCCGAGAGCTTCTGGTCAGCGGGGCACCGGGATCCTCATCTCTCCCAAGTGGTAATTCTCTCTTTCTCCCCTTACCCATCTGTCTATCGCCTCCTTTGAATTCCATGCTGTCACAGTTACCAGCCCTTTCAAGCTTAACATCCTTATCATTTATCGCCCTCCAGGTTCCCTCGGAGAGTTCATCAATGAGCTTGATGCCTTGATAAGCTCCTTTCCTGAGGACGGCTCACCTCTCACAGTTCTGGGCGACTTTAACTTCCCCACGTCTACCTTTGACTCATTCCTCTCTGCCTCCTTCTTTCCACTCCTCTCCTCTTTTGACCTCACCCTCTCACCTTCCCCCTACTCACAAGGCAGGCAATACGCTCGACCTCATCTTTACTAGATGCTGTTCTTCCACTAACCTCATTGCAACTCCCCTCCAAGTCTCCGACCACTACCTTGTATCCTTTTCCCTCTCGCTCTCATCCAACACTTCCCACACTGCCCCTACTCGGATGGTATCGCGCCGTCCCAACCTTCGCTCTCTCTCTCCCCCGCTACTCTCTCCTCTTCCATCCTATCATCTCTTCCCTCTGCTCAAACCTTCTCCAACCTATCTCCTGATTCTGCCTCCTCAACCCTCCTCTCCTCCCTTTCTGCATCCTTTGACTCTCTATGCCCCCTATCCTCCAGGCCGGCTCGGTCCTCCCCTCCCGCTCCGTGGCTCGATGACTCATTGCGAGCTCACAGAACAGGGCTCCGGGCAGCCGAGCGGAAATGGAGGAAAATTCGCCTCCCTGCGGACCTGGCATCCTTTCGCTCCCTCCTCTCTACATTTTCCTCTTCTGTCTCTGCTGCTAAAGCCACTTTCTACCACTCTAAATTCCAAGCTTCTGCCTCTAACCCTAGGAAGTTCTTTGCCACCTTCTCCTCCCTCCTGAATCCCCCTCCCCCCTCCTCCCTCTCTGCAGATGACTTCGTCAACCATTTTGAAAAGAAGGTCGACGACATCCGATCCTCGTTTGCTAAGTCAAACGACACCGCTGGTTCTGCTCACACTGCCCTACCCTGTGCTCTGACCTCTTTCTCCCCTCTCTCTCCAGATGAAATCTCGCGTCTTGTGACGGCCGGCCGCCCAACAACCTGCCCGCTTGACCCTATCCCCTCCTCTCTTCTCCAGACCATTTCCAGAGACCTTCTCCCTTACCTCACCTCGCTCATCAACTCATCCCTGACCGCTGGCTACGTCCCTTCCGTCTTCAAGAGAGCGAGAGTTGCACCCCTTCTGAAAAAACCTACACTCGATCCCTCCGATGTCAACAACTACAGACCAGTATCCCTTCTTTCTTTTCTCTCCAAAACTCTTGAACGTGCCGTCCTTGGCCAGCTCTCCCACTATCTCTCTCAGAATGACCTTCTTGATCCAAATCAGTCAGGTTTCAAGACTAGTCATTCAACTGAGACTGCTCTTCTCTGTATCACGGAGGCGCTCCGCACCGCTAAAGCTAACTCTCTCTCCTCTGCTCTCATCCTTCTAGACCTATCGGCTGCCTTCGATACTGTGAACCATCAGATCCTCCTCTCCACCCTCTCCGAGTTGGGCATCTCCGGCGCGGCCCACGCTTGGATTGCGTCCTACCTGACAGGTCGCTCCTACCAGGTGGCGTGGCGAGAATCTGTCTCCTCACCACGCGCTCTCACCACTGGTGTCCCCCAGGGCTCTGTTCTAGGCCCTCTCCTATTCTCGCTATACACCAAGTCACTTGGCTCTGTCATAACCTCACATGGTCTCTCCTATCATTGCTATGCAGACGACACACAATTAATCTTCTCCTTTCCCCCTTCTGATGACCAGGTGGCGAATCGCATCTCTGCATGTCTGGCAGACATATCAGTGTGGATGACGGATCACCACCTCAAGCTGAACCTCGGCAAGACGGAGCTGCTCTTCCTCCCGGGGAAGGACTGCCCGTTCCATGATCTCGCCATCACGGTTGACAACTCCATTGTGTCCTCCTCCCAGAGCGCTAAGAACCTTGGCGTGATCCTGGACAACACCCTGTGTTGAAGCGGCGCAGGTCCTAATCCAGGCACTTGTCATCTCCCGTCTGGATTACTGCAACTCGCTGTTGGCTGGGCTCCCTGCCTGTGCCATTAAACCCCTACAACTCATCCAGAACGCCGCAGCCCGTCTGGTGTTCAACCTTCCCAAGTTCTCCCACGTCACCCCGCTCCTCCGCTCTCTCCACTGGCTTCCAGTTGAAGCTCGCATCCGCTACAAGACCATGGTGCTTGCCTACGGAGCTGTGAGGGGAACGGCACCTCAGTACCTCCAGGCTCTGATCAGGCCCTACACCCAAACAAGGGCACTGCGTTCATCCACCTCTGGCCTGCTCGCCTCCCTACCTCTGAGGAAGTACAGTTCCCGCTCAGCCCAGTCAAAACTGTTCGCTGCTCTGGCCCCCCAATGGTGGAACAAACTCCCTCACGACGCCAGGACAGCGGAGTCAATCACCACCTTCCGGAGACACCTGAAACCCCACCTCTTTAAGGAATACCTAGGATAGGATAAGTAATCCTTCTCACCCGCCCCCCCTTTTAAGATTTAGATGCACTATTGTAAAGTGACTGTTCCACTGGATGTCATAAGGTGAATGCACCAATTTGTAAGTCGCTCTGGATAAGAGCGTCTGCTAAATGACTTAAATGTAAATGTAAATGTAAATGTACCAAGGGGCTCTCTATTGTTGATGTTGCTTTATCTGATAACCACTGTATTTTGTACTACCTTGTTACCCATAGCACAGGGTATTACTGAATGCATTATTAGGAAATGCTATCTTACCTCTGAAACTGCTACAGATTCTATTGAGTGTATGAACAATACTCCATCACCCTTTCTGTCTTCCTCCTGTGATGATTTACTTGATCACTTTAACAGCAAATTAAGGGCAACCATTGATGCCATAGCTCCAGTAAAGTTGAAAAAGGACACATCCAAACAGAGAGCCCCTTGGACGAGTGAGGAAACAAATAAATGAAAGATTAATTGCAGAAAGGCAGAGCAGAAGTGGAGGAAGTCAAAGTTGCAGGTCCATTATGATATTCTGAAAGAGCAACTTGGCAATTAGAAATGCCAGACGGGCTCATTTTTCTAACTTGATCACTATTACTCTGAATAATTCAAGAGTGCTCTTCCTGACCACTGATGGCCTGATAAATCCTATCCCTGCAAACCTATGTGAACATTCCTCCACATCTAAATGTGATGAGTTTGCGGCATTTTTCAGATATAAGATAACAGACATTAGGCTGGGTATCAGTCAAGCAAGACCTGATGAGAAGTTTGACAATATGTGCCTTAGCCTACCACGCAAATGCACTATGGATTTATTTTCTCTGGTTGACACAGACATGCTCAGGAAAGTGATATAACAATTTAAGCCTTCTACCTGCGTTCTCGATCCCATCTCCACCACCTTTTCAAATAAGTTTTGAATTGCATATCTGAAGAATTGCAAGCTATTGTTAATCTCTCCCTGTTCACAGGCACTTTCCCCACTGCACTAAAAACTGCTATGGTGAAACCCCTTCTGAAGAAAAGTCATCTAGATTCTTCAGCTCTTAGCAATTTTCAGCCAATCTCCAACCTTCCATTCTTAAGCAAAATTCTGGAGAAATTGGTTTTCAAACAGCTAAATTATTTTTTAAGTGCCAACTGTATTTTTGAAAAATTCCAATCTGGTTTTCCGGCCCACCACAGCACAGAGACAGCCTTAGTTGAAGTGGTAAATGATATTAGAGCCAACACAGATGCCAAACAGCTCTCTGTCCTTGTACTCTTGGATTTAAGTGCTGTATTTGACACTTTTGACCATGAGGTCCTTCTGGACAGACTGGAAAGGTGGGTTGGCCTCTCTGGTCCAGTTCTAAATTGGTTTAGGAACTATTTAATGAGTTGAGAGTTTTTTTGTCACGCGTGGTGAACATTACTCAGAGAAAATAAATATCACAAGGTTCAATTTTTTGGTCCGGTACTGTTCAGTTTATATGTCACATATGTTACTTAGCAGAGTTATCAGAAAGCACATTCATTTTCACTGCTACGCAGACGATACACTGCTTTACATTTCTGTGTCACCAGAGGATTTTAGCTCCACGGATAAACAATTTGACTGTAATAGTGATTTAAATACTTGGATGGCTCAAAACCTCCTCCAGCTAAATCGAGACAAGACTGAGGTACTTATTGTTGGAGCTGCACATTTTAATTCACGTGAAATATAGATAAAACAATAGGTAAAAAACCTAGGTGTTATTTTAGATTCTGAACTCAATTTCAAATCACATTAGAAATGTAACCAAAATACTGTAGCTTTTTACCACCTGAAGAACATTGACAAGGTTTGTCCGTTTCTCTCTTAGGCTGATACAGAGAGACTCATCCATTGACTACTATAATGCTCTCCTGTCTGATCTACCCCAAAAAGCCTTTGGTCCACTGCAAAACATACTGAATGCTGCAGCATGGGTACTGACCAAGCCAGACAGAGGGCTCACCTTACACCGGTTTTAAGGTCTCTGCACTGGCTGCGTGTGAATTTTTAAATTATTGTTTTTTAAATCAATCTACAATTGTGCATCCAAATACATGACAGACATGCCTTTAAGTTATGTACCCTTCAGGTCCTTCAGGTCCTCTGTAGGTCCTTCAGGTCCTCTGTAGGTCCTTCAGGTCCTCTGTAGGTCCTTCAGGTCCTCTGTAGGTCCTTCAGGTCCTCTGTAGGTCTTTCAGGTCCTCTGTAGGTCCTTCAGGTCCTCTGTAGGTCTTTCAGGTCCTCTGTAGGTCCTTCAGGTCCTCTGTAGGTCCTTCAGGTCCTCTGTAGGTCCTTCAGGTCCTCTGTAGGTCCTTCAGGTCCTCTGTAGGTCTTTCAGGTCCTCTGTAGGTCCTTCAGGTCCTCTGTAGGTCCTTCAGGTCCTCTGTAGGTCCTTCAGGTCCTCTGTAGGTCCTTCAGGTCCTCTGTAGGTCCTTCAGGTCCTCTGTAGGTCTTTCAGGTCCTCTGTAGGTCCTTCAGGTCCTCTGTAGGTCCTTCAGGTCCTCTGTAGGTCCTCTGTAGGTCCTTCAGGTCCTCTGGCACTGGCCTTTTAACTATCCCTAAGGCTAGGAGCAAGTGGCATGGAGATGCATCCTTTATTGACTATGCCCTCAGCCTCTGGAATAGCTTGTCAGAGAACCTGGGGGGGGTCTTAAACCTGGGGGGGGGTCTTAAAACACACATGTTTAGCTTTGCTTTTCCTTAGGGTGCTTTTTGTCATTCATTTTTATTGTTATTATTTTGTTTTTGTAGTAAATATCTCCGTTTATCTTCCTTGCTTTAATTTTTTTTTCCAGTGAAGCACATTGTGTTGCATTCAATGTCTGAAATGCGCTGTATAAATAAAGCTTGGTTTGATTTGATATGTTCATCCACTCCACTCTAATACAATTCCAGCATTCAAACTGCGCAAAGGCCATTCTATTAATGGAAAGAGACATCTGTTACAAAACACCAAAACGTTTAATGACATTTGGAGATTGTCAAACCAAGCCTTTGATGCTGAGTAGGGATGGATGTATTTTCTTTTTTTTGAGATTGACATACTCTACTTGACTGTGGTGTTGACAATGCAAACCATGATGATAAGCCCACAAAGTCAGGTACTCAGTATGAAGTTATGTGTTGCATTGGCACAGAAACCTGTTGGTGGAAAATTTGTTACATATATTTTATAGAATTATACAGTACCAGTCAAACATTTGGACACACCTACTCATTCAAGGGTTGTTATTTCTCAACATCAACTGTTCAGAGGAGACTGCGTGAATCAGACCTTTATGGTCAAATTGCTGCAAAAAAAACACTACAAAAGGACACCAATAATAAGAAGAGACTTGCTTGGGCCAAGAAACACAAACAATGGACATTAGACTGGTGGAAATCTGATATTTCGTCTGATGAGTCCAAATTTGAGATTTTTGGTTCCAACCGCCGTGTCTTTGTGAGACGCAGAGTAGGTGAATGGATAATCTCCGCATGTGTGGTTTCCACCGTGAAGCATGGAGGAGGAGGTGTGATGGTGCTTTGTTGGTGACACTGTCTGTGATCTATTTAGAATTAAAGGCACACTTAACCAGCAGGGCTACCACAGCATTCTGCAGTGATACGCCATCCCATCTGGTTTGCACTTAGTGAGACTTTCATTTGTTTGTCAACAGGACAATGACCTAACACACCTCCAGGCTGTGTAAGGGTTATTTGACCAAGAAGGAGATTGATGGAGTGCTGCATCAGATGATCTGGCCTCCGCAATCCCCCGACCTCAACCCAATTGAGATGGTTTGGGATGAGTTGGGCCGCAGAGTGAAGGAAAAGCAGCCAACAAGTGCTCAGCATATATGAGAACTCCTTCAAGACTGTTGGAAAAGCATTTCAGGTGAAGCTGGTTGAGAGAATGCCAAGAGTGTGCAAAGCTGTCATTAAGGCAAAGGGTGGCTACTTTGAAGAATCTCAAATATAAAATATATTTTGATTTTGTTTAACACTTTTTTGGTTTCTTCATAGATTTGATGTCTTCACTATTATTCTACAATGTAGAAAATAGTAAAAATAAAGAAAAACCTTTGAATAGGTGTGTCCATACTTTTGACTGGTACTGTAAATATATCATCAAATTGTTGAAAATCTGACTTCCCCCCTAGCTGATCATTGTCTGCAGCCGGCACTGAACGTAGTGCAATGAAACGGGCAGGGAGAGTGAGCTCGTCTTTGGTGGTCGGCGAACCCTCAAACATCTAGCCCGTTAGTCCTGTGTGGCATCGACTGTGCCACAAAACCATGCCGAAGTGGTAAAGTCGATATCCATGTACACAGGGTTGCTACAGTTATTGTTATTTATGGTGGTAGTCATCATTCTTTTGTACATTTGATGAGGGGGGAGGATGTGCAAATCTTTTTACAATACATGTGAAAACTATTATTAAAATATATATATATATATATGACACAAGTTGGACCAGCCCACCCCCCAGTAAATGTTTATTTGTCCCTAATAAGATGCCTCTAAGAAACTGTAATAACTTCCACATGCCACTGGTCAGTCAGAAATGTGAATAGATGGGCAATGCCAGGCTAGTTGTCACTTAGGCCTAAATGGTTAAAAGAACACAAAGATGCTGCAGAGATGCTATCCATGGTCCTGATCCTGATACACCACTGCTGCATCTTCAAGTGCTGAAGTTGTTTTCTGAGCAGTGCTCACGGCCTCAGGTTATATAATTCAGCCGTGGTTATCCCATTTGGCATCACATCATTCATATTGCATGAGCTAAAAAGCCACTCTAGCAGGGCTACACTCAGACCTGCTAATTTAAAAAAAAATTTTTTTTATCTCCAATTAAAAAGGAATTAAAGTAGCGCATCTTTGGACTCAAGAGAAGAGGAATAATTGACGTACTCTCTCTTCATCTAAGTGAATTATTGACTGTGTTTTTTCATTCGCTGCAAAAATGCACTCACAACGGAATTCATCTGATCTCTGGAGAAGCTGCAGATGAGTATGTTGGTAAAATCATGAGCATCAACAAAGGAGGGAAGAGGGATAAAGAAAAGAGAAATATATCATTTTCCGATAGCATTCCAACCATATATCCAAAAGCACCATATTTCTGACCGCAGATTTCAGCTTGCACAAACCATGTGATAAGTGTTAGCCAATTTAAAATGAACCACCTTATTGACACAATTCTGCAATAAAGGGCTCTGGTATCTGATGCCCACGCCCAATGACAAAAGTGAATTCACAAACGGTTCACATAAAAAACAAATACTTTAAATTATTAAATCAATTAACGGTGCATTTGACAATGGGTCAATTACTTTAACCATCAATAAACAAATGTAGGCACATTTATAAACAGTTATGGTTAAAATAACCTTTGATATGTTTCCCTATATTGGATCACTCCAATATATTGGTATACCCGTACCAGATTTAGTCAGTGCTAGAGTGACCTGGCCAGCCAGCGGCGAAGTCCCATCGTGGGACCGAGACGCAGGGGCCGTCAATATGGAAGGGGGGTCCAGGTACAGTCCCCAGAAGAGGAGGCGACGCCCAGGACCGTTGAACCAACCGCAGAGGGATGTGCCACATTTACTCGTTAGTACCTAGCAAAGGTGCAAGAGGAAGCCCAGCTGGCACAGATATCATCGAGGGGCACTCCTCTCAGTAGAGCCCAGGATGCAGCCACACCTCGTGTTGAATGTGCCACCACAGATCCCAGCACTGGCCTGCCAGCCAGGTGGTATGCTGCCGTAATTGTCTCCACGAGCCAGTGAGAGAGCCTCTGCTTTGATAGCCCAGCCCCCAGGACTCTCTCACCATAGCAAACAAAGAGCTTGTCTGTTGTTCTCACTGATGTGTCCACTCCACATAGGCAGGCAGTGCCCTCACAGGGCACAGCATGCCGGAGGGAGGCCCAGACTCCTTTGCCACTGCCGGGGGGTCGTAAGCAGACAGGATAAAATGGATGTTCACATGCTTGTCTGACAGAACCTTTGGGAGGAATGAAGGGTTGGGGCGGAGAGATATACGCCTCCCCTTTAGGGTCCATCCAGTAGCACTCAGAACTTACTGAAAGAGCATGGAGGTCACCCACCCTCTTCATGGAAGTAATCGCTACCAACAAAGCCACCTTCATAGAGAGGTTTTGCCAAAGCTGCAAAGACCACATCCAGATCCCAGCTCGCCATTGAGCGGGTCCTAGAAGGGTGCAGGCAATGAACACCCTTCATAAACCTGGAGACCAAGGGATGGCGCCCCACTGGATTGACCATCCACCCTACATGGCAGGCAGATATAGCAGCCAAATACCCTCTCATTGTAGAGGATGCTAAGCCCTCATCCAAGCGAGACTGCAGGTATTGGAGGACATATTGCACCCCGCATGACTCAGGCACATCCTCAATGCCAGTGCACCAAGAGCAGGACAACCGCCAGCGCAACTGGTATGCTGCGATTGTAGCCGGTCACCTTGCACTCTGCATGGTGTTCCTTACGCCCTCCTGTAGTCCTAACATGGACCATTGATGCCATTCAGTGGCCAAGCCCACAGACTGAGGCGGTGCGGTCTCGGATGCCACAGTGTTCCCCCGGCCTGAAACAGCAGGTCGGGTCTCAGGGGCAGTTGCCAAGGTGTCCCAGACAACAGGGACAGGAGAAGGCTGAACCAGGGAAATCTGGGCCAGTATGGGGCCACCAGCAGCAGAAGATGCTTCGCCACCCTGGTCCTGTCCATCACAGCCTGGATCAGGGGAAAAGGGGGGGGGGGGGAGTGCATAAGCTCCAGCCCTGGCCAATCGTGAGCCAGAACATCCTAGCCCAGAGGCCCTGGTGGTTCCGACATGGAGAACCACATGGGGCAGTGTGCATTTCCCAGGGAGGCAAACAGGTTCATCTGCGCCCTCCCGAACTTGTCCCACAGGTGCTGCACCACCTCGGGATGTATGCTCCAGTCCCAAGATGGTGGGCCCTCCCTCGAGAGCATATCTGCTGCCACATTCAGGATGTCAGGTATGTGCGCTGCGCGTAGTGACGCTAGACGTCCCTGAGCCCAGAGTGACACCAATATATTGGAGTGATCCAATATAGTGAAACATAACAAAATGTTGTAGACAAGACAAAAACGTCAACACAACACAAGTTTTCCATGCAATTATTATTATTTTTTTGTATACATGATTTCTGCTGGATGATTTAGCGTAGGTTATTTAGTTAGGTAGCTAGTTAACTGTAGCAAGCTAATGTTAGCTTCTCTTGCGGTTTTGTTAGGCCTACCAACTAGTTAGTTACCATCTGCAGAATAGACTTTCCATGCAATCTGTAGATTTTTGGGGAATTAGCTAGCATGCTAGCTAGCTAGTTTTTGGCCTTGATTAGCTAGCTACCTAAAGCTGGCAAATAGCTATGCAATGGTTGCTACATGCTAGTTAACTAGCTAGCTAACATTAGGTGGGTTCAATGGTCTTATCTTTCCAAAACTTTGTTCTCGGGGTATCCGTATCCCAAGGATATTACGTAAGACATACCCAGCATGCTAGCCACTTGTGTCTACACGCTGTGAGAAACGTTAGTTCCTTTTCAATGTAGCTAAACACTGGTAAATGTATCAGTGTTAGAAAGCACTATTATTGCTAGCTGGATAACACGACAACTAACTAGGTAGCAGGCCAAGACTATAGAAATCATCATGATGATGTAATGATGGGTAATGTAAATTGTCATAGGTACATTATTTTTCTCTACCCCAGATTCCAAGGTCTCAGACTCCAGGATGGGAAGTTGCTTACAACTCAGAAACCGATGAAGACAGAAACAGAGGTGTCGATTTCCATTTTTACTTGTAATGTTAAAAAGGAAGAAAAAGACAATCCCATTTTTCTAAATTAGTTATCTACACTACTACTCACCACCACTAGAATAGTTATTTTTATGTGATTGAATTGGCCTATATATTTGTTTAATCTAATTAATCAAATTATTAATATAACAATACAAATCCTTTTTACATGTTGCTTTTTAAAGTTGACGAAAGGAGAAGCTCCTCTTTTGTTTTTAGGTATTTTCACTAGGTAATGAGTAGTAAGTAGTTATATAGAAATTGCTCATATGTAACTTTAAAGTTACACTTAAACTTACACCCTGAGACAGGCTTGTGTCGAGGCACAGATCTGGGGAAGGGTACCAAAAAATGTCTGCAGCATTGAAGGTCCCCAAGAACACAGTGGCATCCATCATTCTTAAATGAAAAAAGTTTGGAACCACTAAGACTCTTCCCAGAGCTGGCTGCCCGGTCTAAACTGACCAATCAGAGGAGAAGAGCCTTGATCAGGGAGTTGACCAAGAACCCAATGGTCACTCTAACAGAGCTCCAGAGTTCTTCTGTGGAGAAGGGAGAACCTTCCAGAAAGACAACCATCTCTGCAGCACTCCACCACTCCTCGGTAAAGGGCACATGACAGCCCGCTTGGAGTTTGCCAAAAGGCATGTAAAGGACTGTTAGACAATGGAGAAACAAGATTTTCTGGTCTGACGAAATCAGATGCTTGGCCTTTTAGGCCAAGCATCACGTCTGGAGGAAACCTGGCACCATCCCTACGGTGAATCATGGAGGTGGCAGCATCATGCTGTGGGTATGTTTTTCAGGGGCAGGGACTGGGAGACGAGTCAGGATTGAGGAAAAGATGAACGGAGCGCCCAGGAACTCAGACTGGGGAAAAGGTTCACCTTCCAACAGGACAACAACCCTAAGCACACAGCCAAGACAACACAGTAGTGGCTTTGGGTAAAGTCTCTGAATGTCCTTGAGTGGCCCAGCCAGAGCCCTGACATGAACCCGATCAAACATCTCTGAAGAGACCTAAAAATAGCTGTGCAGCAACGCTCCCCATCCAACCTGACAGAGCTTGAGAGGATCTGCAGAGAAGAATGGGAGAAACTCCCCAAATACAGGTGTTCCAAGCTTGTAGCATCATACCCAAGAAGACGCAAGGCTGTAATTGCTGCCAAAGGTGCTTCAGCAAAGTACTGAGTAACGGGTCTGAATACTTATGCAAATGTCATATTTTAGTTGGTTTAAAAAATAAATACATCTAAAAGTAGTACAATTAACTACAATTCTTGTTACAGTATAATTACACTGTAATAAGGACCCCTTAAAATGAAGTGTTACCCAAAATACTTCAATTTTTTCAGAACACAACATGTTATGTACAAAGTACATTGATCTTAGAGTTTCCCTCTCTCAAATCAAATTGTATTTGTCCCCTACGCCGTATACAACAGGTGAAATACTTACTTTACAAGCCCTTAACCAACAATGCAGTTAAAAAAATACCTAAAAATCTAAACAAATAAAAGTAACGAAGAATTAAAGAGCAGCAGTAAAATAACAATAGTGAGGCAATATACAGAGGGTACCGGTACAGAGTCAATGTGCAGAGGGCACCGGTTAGTCTAGGTAATTGAGGTAATATGTACATGTAGGTAAAGTTATTAAAGTGACTATGCATAGATAATAACAGAGAGTAGCAGCAGCGTAGAAGACGGGGCCAGCAATGCAAATAGTCTGGGTAGCAATTTGATTAGAAGTTCAGGAGTCTTATGGCTTGGGGGCAGAAGCTGTTTAGAAGCCTGTTGGACCTAGACTTGGTGCTCCGGTACTGCTTGCCGTGCGGTAGCAGAGAGAACAGTCAGTGACTAGGGTGGCTCGAGTTTTTGACAATCTTTAGGGGCTTCCTCTGACACCGCCTGGTATAGAGGTCCTGGATGGTAAGGATGCTTGGACCCGGTGATGTACTGGGCTGTACGCACTACCCTCTATAGTGCCTCGCGGGCGGAGGCCGAGCAGTTGCCATACCATGGCAGTGATGCAACCGGTCAGGATGCTATCGATTGTGCATCTGTGGAACCTTGTGAGGATACATGCCAAATCTTTTCAGTCTCTTGTGGGGGAATAGGTATTGTTGTGCCGTCTTCACAAGTGAATTTGTGTGTTTGGACCATTCTAGTGTGTTGTTGCTGTGGACACCAAGGAACTTGAAGCTCTCAACCTGCTCCACTGCAGCCCCGTCGATGAGAATGGGGGCGTGATCGGTTCTCCTTTTCCTGTAGTCCAGTCATCTCCTTTGTCTTGATCACGTTGAGGGAGAAGTTGTTCTTGACACCACACAGTCAGGTCTCTGACCTCCTCCCTATAGGCTGTCTTGTCATTGTCGATGATCAGGCCTACCGCTGTTGTGTCATAGTTGATAATATAGTATGTGTGTGTGTGCTGTATTATATAGGTTAGGAATGGGCAACTTTGATGGGGGTGGGGGCCACAAAAAAACGGAACTCATCATGAGGGGCCACCGTAAAAAAAAAAAAAAAGGTCCTCACAATGGGCCTTAGGATCTCGTCACGATATTTTTGTGCATTCAAATTGCCATCGATAAATGCAATTGTGTTCGTTGTCCGTAGCTTATGCCCGCCCATACCATAACCCCACCGCCACCATGGGGAACTCTGTTCACAACATTGGCGTCAGAAAACCGCTTGCCCCCATGACGACATACACGTGGTCTGCGGAATTGAGGCCAGTTGGACGTACTACCAAATTCTCTAAAATGATGTTAGAGGCGGCTTATGGTAGAGAAATGAACATTACATCTTATGGCAAGAGCTCTAGTGGACATTCCTGCAGTCAGAATGCCAAATGCATGTTCCCTCAACTTGAGACATCAGTGGCATTGTGTTGTGTGACAAAACTGCACATTTTAGAGTGGCCTTTTATTGTCCCCAGCACAACAATCATGCTGTTTAATCAGCTTCTTGATATGCCACACCTGTC
Source organism: Oncorhynchus keta (assembly GCF_023373465.1). NCBI lineage: Eukaryota > Metazoa > Chordata > Actinopteri > Salmoniformes > Salmonidae > Oncorhynchus > Oncorhynchus keta. The sequence goes on from NC_068423.1 coordinate 9,043,646, forward strand.
ACGTGGATGGATTCTTGGCAAAGGAGAAATGCTCACTAGTGATGTAAACAAATGTGTGCACAAAATTACAGAGAAATAAGCTTTTTGTGCATCTGGAAAATATCTGTGGTCTTTTATTTCTGCTCATGAAACATGGGGTCCAACACTTTACATGTTGGGTTTATATTTTTGTTCCATGTACAAGTTTAGATAGCTGGCTCCTAGACTACTTGACCAATCTAAAACAAATTACCTGACATGGACTAATTGAGTGACTGCTGATGCACAATCAAATTTCGAAATTGCACCTTGTGTATTCTATTATTCTAACTCTCAACAGTAAGTTGAGAACCCGAGTTGAACATCCCTGATATAGGCCTACTGTTACAACGGTATGCACAATATCCTGTTACCAGTAGATGTACGCTTGATCAATGACCTAGAGAGATAAGGATATAAAGAGGATACATGTAAAGAGAGACATACATACATACATCCTACATACCTACATACATACATACATACATACATACATACATACATACATACATACATACATACATACATACATACATACATACATACATACATACATACATACATACATACATGACCAAATAAACCTTATTTTACAAATTCACCAGCATCCAAGCAGCCTCCTTACAAACTCATGCCTTTCTCACAAGAGAGCGAAATGCATCTTGGTACAAGTGCGTAGGCGTTAATCAAGAGCCTGTTCCACCTCTAGCCGTCTTTATTCCCCACCCTAATAACGTTCCAGGAGTTATATCCATCGAGAGTGTCTTAAAATGGAGTCTCTCAACAGCAGTATCAAGGATTAAAGTCGGCCCCAGGAGACACCCGGAGAAGACTGATCAATAAAATGAGATTGCCTGTCGAGAATTTGCGGGCCAATAACCCAGGAAAAGCATTCCTAGACCTTAATCAACACACTAAACACATTGTGTTCAGAAGACAAGCGAGATATTGTCATTGTTCAGGTGTTACATCAAGATAAAAAGTCGACAACTCTTCATCTTAGGTATCGCTAATAGGGTTCCCTTAGATCTCACACAATTGGCAACAGATGACTGATTCGGCATTAGAAGAACTTGGCTGCTGTGGCTCATATTTCTGATTTCAGAGAAAACATCTGGTTTGCTTCTTAAGCTGGCTGGTTTTACTGTCACCGCCCCACAAAATAATATTATCTGTGTACAGAGATAACAGAGATGTGGTTATATGTATACTACTCATTCATTATTAATCTTATTTATTTGCATATTTTTTTCCATATATAGTATATATATATATATATATATATATTTTAAGTTATTTGTTTTGCTATTCCAATTTGGTAGATCAGCAATGATATTGATAGGGTATAATGGTATTTTGATATTTCCTAGGCAGCGAGATTGTGGGGGGAAAATAGACCTAGTTGTAGCCCCAATAAGCAATTTCATCTGAAGGTTGGATTTCATCACTTTTCTCCCTCAGATAGAGGAATAAGTGGAGACAGAGAGCACAAAAAGATTCCTGAAATAGATGAAAATTACAGGGGAAAAGAGACAAAGAGGGTGTATTAACTCTTAATAACCCCCCCAGCCTTGGGCAAAACTAATATATCCATAATTCAATCAGTTATAAATAAATGATGCCTCTGTAGTTTAATACACCAACTGTCATCCCCCTCAGTGACAACATTAGATTGGACAGAATGATATGTCTTGATAAAGGGAGATTCACTCAAAGTTAGATTTTAAGGGCAAATTCGGTTTTGTGGTTACTTTATTTCCAAGTCATCAACTGGCATGCAGTAGAATTTGGAGTAATGGAAAATGTTTGCTCCACCAAGTGGATGAAACCAGAACTGTAATGATAAACAAACAAACAAAACGAAAAACTAAATCCATTCAAAGCAATATAAAATTAACTATTCTTTTTTATTACATGACATCTTTTTGTTGTTGCATTGCTAAACCAATGGCATATACAAACATTTCTTTCTCCCTTTGAAGTAATGAATCCTTAAAAAACATGAAGAAAAAAAATATTTTAGAATTGAAGTCATTAAAAGTGCATACTAAAAAACGTGTTTAAAAAAAAAAAATTGACACTCATGCGCTTGTCCAAAATAAATAATGACATGCATTTTTACCTTTTACTCTATTGAAGTCCCATTCCACTCGAACATAATCATGATATGATTTGAAGCTTTTCTTTCGTTTTCTGTTGTACTGTATGTAGACCACCAAGGCTTAGTGCTCCAGAGCAAAACAGCCTCCCTACTTAAAATCACCATTACCATTCTACTCTTCATTTGAAATTGGTGCAAGGGTGGGAAGGGGAAGATATCAGAATTTCAACAGCTTAATTTGCGAGATTGAAACAACAATATACGTCTTACAATAGTTGAAATCTGCAGATATTCAATATAATATAATCTATCAAATACATCAAAACATTAGGAACACTTGCTCTTCCAGTGATATAGACTGATCAGGTGAATGCTATGTTCCCTTATTGATGTCACCTGTTAAATCCACTTCAATCAGTGTAGATGAAGGGGAGGCGACAGGTTAAAGACGGATGTATAAGTGTTGAGACAATTGAGACATGGATTGTGTATGTGTGCCATTCAGAGGGTGAGGGGGCAAGACAAAAGATTGAAGTGCCTTTGAACGGAGTATGGTAGTAGGTACCAGGCACAACAGTTTGAGTGTGTCAAGAACTGCAACTCTGGGTTTTCACTTTCCTGTGTGTATCAAGAATGCCCCCCCCAACGGACAGTCCACCAACTTGACACAACTGTTGGAAGCATTGGAGTCAACATGGGCCGGCATCCCTGTGGAACGCTTTCGACACCTTGTAGAGTCCATCCCCCGACGAATTGAGGCTGTTCTGAGGGCAAAGGGAGGTGCAACTCAATATTAGGAAGGTGTTCCTAATGTTTTGTACACTCGGTGTATATGTGAGATTTTAAGGGTACTCCTTGGAAAGGACGATTTTGAACAAGGCAACAGAAGGCAGTGTGGTTGCAAAGGGAATGCTGATAAAGGTCAACCCTGTATCACCCTTTACTGTATCGTCCCACTTTGAAAAACATCTGGGAGATTATAGCTACAGCCAGTATTTAGATAACAGGTTCATGAAATATTCCACTGAAAATAATCTCGTATATTGTCTTTGGCTATTTGAATGAATGAATTATATAAACTAGTTGGGGATTCAGTCACTAAAACCATCTGAAAAGTACCTACTCTCAAACCATGACAAAGTGACATTTCACAATCAGACCAGTTGTTTCCAAATGTATTTCTTATATTTAGTTATTCGATGTTTGGTTGCAGAGGTCTATGGGGTAGCGTGTCCCTTAAATGGTTTGGAATCAAACACGAGTCAAATGAATACAATACAGAAATCATTCATTCGCAAGTGAGTTGATTTACTTTAAGGTGAAGGAGCAATACCTACAATTCATTAAAAAAAAAAGGATTATACTCTGAAGAAAATGTGCAAATAAAGCATTGAATGATGCCTAAACATGCTCTCTGATGCAGGCATTTGGAAAAATATACAGTTAGAAATATATACACATCCAAAAGTAGCAGTATTACTTGTGTGGACATTAGCAAGTGTTGCTTGCATAGTTTAATGCATGCATAAGCAATTTCATGCAAAGATTGCTGTCATACATTTCATCACGGCGATCACTTTTCTGAATCTAAGTCAGTGCATTCTACGCGGGAAATATGCTTGGTAGCGCATAAGCCAAAAATGTGCACAGGCACAAGCTGTGATGACACAGAGAAAAACAGAAAAGGATCCAAACGCACCATATATGGTGATCTTATAAAGACGTCCCCATGTATTGACTTTAGCAACGTCTTTGATGGCCTTGAGTGTATCTTTTTTTCCACGTCGACCCTGTGTTCGTCTTAAGGAATGTTTGCGAGATGTCTGGCAGTCTGAATGTGGTCCCCCTGTCAGGCCTTGACCACCCGCAGTGACAGTGGTCACCAGTCTGGGGCAGAGGTGAGTGGAGTTGTTAGGGCACTCTGGGGGGGGGGCTATTATGTCACACTATGATGTCACTACTATTCCAAAATCAGTACAACCAGAGGGAGAGTGAAGAACCACAGTCCCAAACATTCCAAAATCATTGATCGATGTCACCTTCCTTGTATATTTCTAATGGGTCCCTTTAATGCTATTGGCAGGTATACACACACCTCTAGTCCTGGATACTTATAATGTCCTACATAGGCTAGCAAAATGTTGTTGCACAATCACTAATGGTAAATTGGGATTATGTTATCATACTGGGAGTTTAAGTAAAATGAAAACCAAGAGTTGTTAAACTGGGATTATTCATTATGTAAATCTGGAATTGGAGTTGCTCAAACTGGGATTATCAGTACTGGACAACTAATACCAGGGAATTTGGGATTACAAATGTACCTGCATTGATAGCTCATAATATGAGATTTGACATATGTTATTTCATAGTTTAGTTTTGACGTCTTCACTATTATTCTACAATGTAGAAAACAGTAAAAATAAAGGAAAATCCTAGAATGAGTTGGCGTCCAAACTTTTGACTGGTACTGTCCTATACTGACCTATACTGTATCAAATGAGCTATTAACTGGGATTATGATAGGTATTCGTGTTTGTTTCATGGCTCCATATATTTAGATGCTCTACCTGGTGTGGAATGTTTTGAACTATTTGAAAGTGGACCCAGAAGTTTTCAAAGTACAAAGAAGTCAGAGATGTAAAACACTGCTCGTTAACTACATCTGGTGACTGAGTAGTATTCCATGTGTGATATATTGTGTGATTTACAGGGATTCTCATCCTGACACTGCTTAACAAACGCACTTGCTCGCTACACAAGTTTTTTTCGACGTCGGCCCAAGACGAACCTTGTCAAAGTACGCTAAAGAACCAGGTAAAAATGTCATTACATGTGCAGTTCATATAATAATCCATTTGATTAAAATCATTTTTCAAAAAAAGAATTAACAATCCATACAAAGTGCTTTGTTTCAATCCATTACTATATAATAAAGTGGACAGGGACAGACTGTCATGTATGGCAGCTTGCAATCACCCGGGGCCAATGAAAAGCCAGAGGTGCTTTTCAAAAGTCCCTCCCAAAGAGGAGATGTAGTTCAATCTTTGAGACACCTTAGAGCACTTCAGCGATTGTTTTGGGCCCCCAAAGATATCTCACTTTGACTTCTGGGTGGTTCGTGAAGAATTGATGGGGATCTTTCGGGATGGCGGCAACCTCTTTTCAGGAGGTTTTTTCCCATTGGCAGAGGCTTTCTCCATTCCACCCGTCTCTGCTCCGGAAGACTTGGACTTGGCGGAGGACAGTATAGAGTGCTTGGCTGGGTTGGACGTCTTAGAGGATTCCTTGTCTTTGGCCGAGGGTGTGATCATCTGGGCCTCTGGGTTCCCCTGCTGGGCCCTCTTGGCTGTTCCATTCCCCGCCCCTTCTCCAGTCTCCTCCCCAGCCCCCTCTTCTGAGTTGCCTTTAGCCTCGCCTGTCCCTGCTTTGGCCGCCGTGGTTGGCTTTCCCCCGTCCGTGGACCTGCGTGTCTCTTTCTGCCTCAGGGCACTCTTGAAGAAGTTGAGTCCCTTTTCCTCCGTCTTGCTGTTCCTACCAGGTCCCCTGGGTGGCGCTGCTGAGGCCGCTGCCCCGCTCACACTGGACGATCGCAGGCTGGTCATGGAGGAGCTGCTGCTGGTGCTCCTCCCCCCAGCCCTGCTCTCCGCCCCTCGCCCCGCCCTACCTTCGCCCCGGCCAGCGGCACACATTTCTCCTCCCCGGGACACACCACTGGCCCTGGAGGAGGGACCACCGTGGTTCACCCCCCTCTCTGACACTGAGGTGGTCCGCGACGTCTCCCGACTGGCGCTTCTCTCGGCTGCTCTAGTTCTCGCTGATGCGGAGCTCCTCTCCACCGTCCCTCTAGGCGATGTCTTCCTCGGCGGGTGTGCCGAGGAACTCTGGGACCTGGGGGAGCCTCCCTTCCTTTGCTTTGCCGTTTCAGGGTGAAGTGTTTCTGGGGTCTGCAACGGCTCCTTTTTCGTGGGGGTGGCTGTTTTGGCTGAGGAGGTCTTGCTGTTTTTTTTGACTGCACCCTCGCTTTTTTCTTTGGGGTTGGACACTGTGGCCGCCACGCTCTTGGCTTGGGTTCGAGAAGGTGACGATGCGTGGGTCGCAGAGGAGGTGTGGGAGGGGGACGGGGAGGGCGTGGTCGGGTGCTTCTTGGGGCTCTTCTCGGTCTCAACAGTCTTTGCCGAGTTTCTCCTGGCCCCGGCATCCTCCTCTCCCCCTGCTCCTCGTTGTTTAGGCTCCTTAGCGATTGCTCCTTGACCCGGGCTGCCTGGCTCCATGACCGTGGCCCCGTTACTGTTACCCCCTGCCGGGCTGGAGCTCCTCAGCTCAGCCTGGGGAATGGCCTTGGAGTGCACCTGCTCCAAGAGCCTTTTAGCCCCTGCATTACCATCCAGGACCAGGGGTGTCTTACCTCCAGCCCTTACCTCGGGTTTCGCCGAGCCGCTAAAGCAGGAGGTGGAGACCTTGTCATCAACCGCCTCGCCTATCCTCTCAAGGGTGGGCGAGGAGGAGTGGGACTCCAGGGAGAAGCGCGAGGGAGAGTTGGAGCGCAGATGGAGCTTGGTGGAGAGGGACCAGGAGGGCTTTGAGCCGTTCTCGCTGAGGGCCAGAGGGCTGGCCATGTTGGAGCGTGAGGAGAAGGTCTGTCTCTGGATACTCCGCACCGCCGGGCGGGTAGAGAAGCCTTCTCAACAGAAGGGAACAGAGATGTACAACTAAATCGTTGGTGTGGAGTGGAATAGACTGAGTGCATGTTCATCACCTCTTTTATCAGTGGGTTTCAAGCTAGCAAAGTCTGATATTATATAATTATATTACAGAATGATACAGATTGTTCAGCTTTGCAAAAACAACTGAAAGTAGGCTAATGTATAAATAAGGCTTGCAGTGTCATCGTAACAATATATTTTGTATCAATTTTAGTTCCAAGTACTATCATTGTGCAAACATATTTGATATAGCAGAAATACAAAATCTTGACAAATATGCATGAGAGGCTGTTTCTCACCATCGTCTTCGCTGCGTTCCCCAGTGAACTCGGCCGACTCCGAGAGGGAGGCCAGCGAAGTGCGTCTGGAGGAGCCAGATGAGGCCTGGCTAGGAGGACGACTCCCTATCAACCTGCTGATCCAGTGTTCACACAGAGACGAGCTGGTCGAACCTGGGACAAGTAAACAAAGGACATATACTGTATGTATACAGTGGAAGTCGAAAGTTTACATACACCTTAGTCAAATACATTGAAACTCAGTTTCACAATTCCTGACATTTAATCCTAATAACAATTCCCTGTCTTAGGTCAGTTAGGATCAGCACTTTATTTTAGGAATGTTAAATGTCAGAATAATAGTAGACAATATAATTTATTTCAGCTTTTATTTCTTTCATCGCATTCCCAGTGGGTCAGAAGTTTACATACCAAATACTAATTGAGTGTAGCATTGCCTTTAAATTGTTTAACTTGGGTCAGACGTTTTGGGTAGCCTTCCACAAGCTTCCCACAATAAGTTGGGTGAATTTTGGTCCATTCCTCCTGACACAGCTGGTGTAACTGAGTCAGGTTTGTAGGCCTCCTTGCTCGCACATGATTTTTCAGTTCTGCCCACAAATGTTCTATAGGTTTGAGGTCAGGGCTTTGTGCTAGCCACTCCAATACCTTGACTTGGTTGTCCTTAAGCCATTTTGCGACAACTTTGGAAGTATGCTTGGGGTCATTATCCATTTGGAAGACCCATTTGCGACCAAGCTTTAACTTCCTGACTGATGTCTTGAGATGTTGCTTCAATATATCCACATAATTCTCCTGCCTCATGATGCCATCTTTTTTGTGAAGTGCACCAGTCCCTCCTGCAAGCAAAGCACTCCCACAACATGATGCTGCCACCCCCGTGCTTCACGGATGGGATGGTGTTCTTTGGCTTGCAAGCCTCCCCCTTTTTCCTCCGAACATAATCAGACCAGAGGACATTTCTCCAAAAAGTACGATCTTTGTCCCCATGTACAGTTGCAAACCGTAGTCTGGCTTTTTTATGTTGGTTTTGGAGCAGTGGCTTCTTCCTTGCTGAGCGGACATTCAGGTTATGTTGATATAGGGCTTGTTTTACTGTGGATATAGATACTTTTGTGCCGGTTTCCTCCAGTATCTTCACAAAGTCCTTTGCTGTTGTTCTGGGATTGATTTGCACTTTTCGCACCAAAGTACGTTCATCTCTAGGAGACAGAACGCATCTCCTTCCTGAGTGGTATGACGGTATATACTTGTATACTATTGTTTGTACAGATGAACGTGGTACCTTCAGGCATTTGGAAATTGCTCCCAAGGATGAACCAGACTTGTGAATGTCTACAATTGTTTTTCTGAGGTCTTGGCTGATTTCTTTTGATTTTCCCATGATGTCAGCAAAGAGGCACTGAGTTTGAAGGTAGGCATTGAAATACATCCATAGGTACACCTCCAATTGACTCAAATAATGTCAATTAGCCTTTCAGAAGCTTCTAAAGCCATGACATAATTTTAAAGGCACAGTCAACTTAGTGTATGTAAACTTCTGACCCACTGGAATTGTGACACAGTGAATTATAAGTGAAATAATCTGTAAACAATTGTTGGAAAAAGTACTTGTGTCATGCACAAAGTAGATGTCCTAACCAACTTGCCAAAACTATAGTGTGTCAACAAAAAATTTGTGGAGTGTCTGAAAAACAGGTTTTAATGACTCCAACCTAAGTGTATGTAAACTACCGACTTCAACTGTATATATACATCATAAATGTATATATTAGACATACAGTATAAAAATATTTATATGTGCACATATGTATATGATTTTAAATCACGTGTCTCAGTCGGGGAGGACATGACATCTACAGGGAGATTGGATGTGAGGCATAAACCAAATGAGACCCAGGTTTTCTACTTCATGGCTCCAGACTACGGAAGTTTAGTCGCATTTAGCAGGAGTTTAATACACTTCTTAATAATAAAGCACTATCAATGAACATGATGATTACTCATTTTTCTATTGCGTGATGCCATTCATTGTTTTTGATGCGACCAAAACAAGGGTTGTTGCCAACAAGTGAAAAAGTTAGTGGCACCAGTGCCACCAGGGGAAAAAGTTAGTGGCACCAGTGCCACCAGGGGAAAAAGTTAGTCTGGAGCCCTGTACTATCTATGACATTGTTGCATCTTGTTGTTTGAAAAACGTTGCATCCCATAGAATTATGGAATGGTGCCCCCACACATTAACTCTGTACCGGTACCCCCTGTATATAGCCTCGCTATTGTTATTTTACTGTTGCTCTTTAATTATTTGTTACTTTTTTTAAAAAAATTTAAAATTTATTCAGTGATTCTTTGGTAATTTATTATGAAACTGCATTGTTGGTTAGGGCTTGTAAGTAAGCATTTCACTGTAAGGTCTACAATGGTTGTATTCGTGACAAATACCATTTTATTTGATTTGAAGAATCATGAATTAAATCGTTTTTTTTTAAAAATAACAAATGCATATATTCTTACCTGCAACGGAGCTGTTAGCAGACCATGATGGGATGGTGGCCCGTCTTTGATAAAACAGTATGTAGGCGTTCTGCTTGCAGACGTCATCGTCAGATATGGCTTGGACATCGCTGTCATCAAAGCAGTACCACATGCCATCGATGGAGTTTTTACAGTGAGCTGCAGAAGAGGACATAATAAGGATGGGATAAAGAGTCAATTATCATGTTACCTGGATAATTCAGTGGATTTGAATGATTTGAGTTTCTATAAAAAAAGAGCAGGGATATCGATGCCAATCACATTTCGCTAGACATACAGTGCCAGTCAAAAGTTTGGACACATCTACTCATTAAAGGGCTTTTTAAAAACGATAAAATAACACATATGGAATCATGTAGTAATCAAAAAAAGTGTTAAACAAATCAAGATACACAGCTTTGCACACTCTTGGCATTCTCTCAACCAGCTTCGTGAAATGCATTTCAATTAACAGGTGTGCCTTGTTAAAAGTTAATTTGAGGATTTTTCCCCCCTTCTTAATGATTTTTAGCCAATCAGATGTGTTGTGACAAGGTAGCTGTGGTATACAGAAGATTGCCCTATTTGGTAAAAGACCAAGTCCATATTTTGGCAAGAACAGCTCAAATAAGCAAAGAGAAACAACAGTCCATCATGTCTTTAAGACCTGAAGATTAGCCAATGCGTAAAATTTCAAGAACTTTGAAAGTCTCTTCAAGTGCAGTCGCAAAAACCATCAAGCACTATGATGAAACTGGCTCTCATGAGGACCACCACAGGAAAGGAAGACCCAGAGTTACCTCTGCTGCAGAGGATAAATTCATTAGAGTTAACTGGACCTCAGATTGCAGCCCAAATAAATGCTTCAGAATTCAAGTAACAGACACATCTCAACATCAACTGTTCAGAAGAGACTGCGTGAATCAGGCATTCGTGGTTGAATTGCTACACAGAAAACCACTTCTAAAGGACACCAATAATAAGAAGAGACTTGCTTGGGCCAAAAAAACACAAGCATTGGACATTAGACCGGTGGAAATCTGTCCTTTGGTCTGATGAGTCCAAATTTGAGATGTTTGATTCCAACCGCAGTGTCTTTGTGAGACGCAGAGTAGGTAAACCGGTGATCTCCGCATATGTGGTTCCCACTGTGAATCATGGAGGAGGAGGTGTGATGGTATGGTGGTGCTTTGCTGGTGACACTGTGATTTATTTAGAATTCAAGGCACACTTAACCAGCATGGCTGCTGCGATATGCCATCCCATCTGGTTTGCGCTTAGTGGGACTATCTTCTTTGGCTATTTGAGAAGGAGAGTGATCAACCCAATTGAGATGGTTTGGGATGAGTTGGACAGCAGAATGAAGGAAAAGCATCCAACAAGTGCTCAGCATATGTGGGAACTCCTTCAAGACTTTTGGAAAATCATTCCAGGTGAAGCTGGTTGAGAGAATGCCAAGTGTGTGCAAAGCTGTAATCAATGCAAAAGGTGGCTACATTGAATATTCTAAAATCTAAAATGTATATTGGTTTGTTTAACACTTTTTTGGTTACCACATGATTCCATATGCGTTATTTCATAGTTTTGATGTCTTCAATATTATTCTACAATGTAGAAACATAGAAAAACCCTTGAATGAGTAGGTGTGTCCAAACTTTTGACTGGTACTGTACATGGAGTAAGTGGCTTTCTCAAGGGCAGAACAGCATTGTAACCCCATTGGGATTTGAGTCAGCAACCCTGTCAATTTATAGCCCTACTGCTGCAGGAACATATTAGAGTGTGTGTCCATACGTGTGTTGTTTGCTAACCTGTGTAATGACCTCCCGCCATTGTCCCGTGGTGGTTACACACAGCGTACAGGTCATACAGGTAGTCCTCTGGGTCGCGGCCCATCCCGTAAGGTCGTCTCCATGGTGACCAGTGCGAGGGCAGGCTCCAGCTGCTCTGGCTCCGCTTGACCATATGGGGCGCCATGTCCATCCCGATCAGAGGAAACTTCACCATGTTCTGCATCTTCATCCTCCGGTCTCCGTCCTAAGAAGACACCATACACACACGCGCACAACAGCAACAAATTTGATGATGTTGGTTGAGGATGGAATGCTTACTATGCTAATGCAGATTGGTTGAGTTTATAATGCCGACTGAGCTTGTAAGAATGAACATAATATTAATGTTGACATACACTAGTAATACGATCTATACACGTGTACTTTGAATTAAATACTATTTTGAGTTTATTCCTGGGGCAATATAAGGCTAACTGAGCTTATCCACTTTGATTATGTAGTGGTATGAATGATGTTGACGTATAGTGTGGTGGTCTGTAGTGTACTGTACCTGTCTGAAGCGTTTGAGGTGCAGTATGAGGATGTCAGGCAGGGTCCAGAGGCTCAACTTGATGCTGCCCTGCTGTAGCTGCTTGCAGTGTGGGCAGCGCCAGGCATCATCTGGAGCAAGCTGAAACACACAGAGCGGAGCTCTCAAACACACACACACACACGCACACGCACACGCACACGCACACGTACCTGTTCCTCTTTGGTGTAGAGCTGAAAGCACTGGGCGAGGGAGCACGTCTGAGGCTGCAGATGTCCGTCTTTCTGTTGACGTACACTCTCAGCATCTGGGATGTACTCGTCCTCGGTGCGTTTGAACAGACTGCAATCAGACACAACAAAATGCACAGTTCACACAGAGGTCACACAACAAGCTTCAAAGGAAACCATGAAAGGTCTATCGAATTGTGTTGACAAACAGAAACTAGGGAAACGTCTGACACCTCAGTCACAACTATTGCTTTGAATTCACATTCGCATTCTCTTCAAAGAGCAAAACTATTTTTCTCAACGTATGAGTGACTGCCAGTCAATGCTAAACAGCATAGTGTTTTTTTTTGTCTCATTACACTTACTAGTCTTTTGTCTCTTTGTCCCATTCCACCACAATCTTGACATGTGGGGGGCCTCCTGGCCCACAAGATTTGTACGCTCTGCAGACAAACATTGGATAAATAGGAAACCAATGCATTGTTATCTTTGAGCCCTATGACAGCTCAATGTGGAAAACAGGGTACGCTACATGTGGAACAACAACCCAGACGGTTTAGCACGTGTGAAAAACCACGGAAGGGTTAAACAAAAGGCTAAACCCACTGAAAGGTTGAACCCTTGCTAAACTTAACTCTCGCTACCTGTCCTCTATCAGTGAGAGACAAGCGCCCTCTGGTGGCGCCGGGTGACATTACCTCTCCACAGAGGGGTGGCACAGTGGTTGCTCCTCTTGAGGTAAGAGATACGTGATTCCAACCACCCCCACTACACGCAAACTGAAGGGCCCAACCTGAGGGACAGCAATACGTTTAGTTACACCGTGTACGCGTGTGCCTGTGTTGAATGAGTGTCTGTGTGTGGACAACCTGCACCTACCTGGACAAAGACCCCAGGACGCAAAAGGTGACGCATCTTCTCCAGGATCTCCTTCTGCAGAACGTCCCAGGTGACATTCCGCTCCAGATACAGCACAAACGGATGGCCAAACCTAGAACCGTCATAGACAAGGGTGAAGAACACGATTTTCCCACATCCACCATAACTATATCAAATTAGTTTTGTCTCCACTGTATGAACATGTTCCTTGAGTTCCTAATTTTCCCGGTGCTACTTTGCTTCGCCACATTAAACTGGAATGTTTCGTGTTGAAATCTTGAGGAGTTGCTTTGTGTACCTGCGTCCCTGCTGTCCAGCGCAGGCTCTGTTACACACCAGCAGAATGATCTTGTCAGCCACGCTGGTCTTATTGGGGCTCGGAGGGGGAGTCACTGACTCTTCCATTTTTGTCGACACCTGTAGCCTGTTGTTGTCTGTCCCATACTTCAAGTTGTTCTGATTCAGATTAGCATGGGGACTTCCTGCAACACATTGCCGTATATACTGTGAATGTATACACAGCACGATATGAACAAACTTTTGAGTTCTAAATCGAATCTACCCAAGCTGCGGTTGCGGTCACATTATCCTAAGGGGTTAATGAAACAAAGATCAAAGCCTGCTACAGGTCAGTGAGATGCAAATTTGTTGAATAAGGCTGTTAACCTGCGCAATATGTTGGATTCTGGCATAGGGACGCATATCTGTATACCCAATTCTTATTGGGCTATCAATTTTTGGGGTCCAAAAGATACTGTACACGCATATGCAGTGAGGGTGAACATAGGTAATCACATCCAGATTTAACATGATTTCCTATTAAATCCAATTGCTAAATCCATTTGTAATCTAATCTAGACTCTTACCTCCCTAATCCAGCCCAGAGCTAAACTGATTTACAGGGAATCATAACATGAAGTCAAACCTCGCTGAGACCGGATCTGCTCTGGTCTAAACAACTCCGGTGTTTCAAAGGCAAATATGGAGTCGCTCTCTTGAATGATCTCAAGGTCGTCATCGTCGTCACAGAAGGAGCGGTGAAAGCCATCAGAGTACATTTCAGTAAGGACAATCTGCCAACACACATGGATCATTAACAGAGATGGGGTTAATCTCATTCAATTAAGTTATATTAAGATTTGAGCCTCCAGTAACATTTTGTCCTCCATCGTGGAAGGTGCCACAAAGGTTTAAACCTTTACACTTGTGGGAACTGGCCTATATGGATGGGGGCTAAATTGAAATGTTTCTTACAGAAGAAATATGAAAAGCATATGCATCACCATGGTAGCAATTGAAAGGGAACATGTAGGTGATCATGGGACAATTATTAGACCAAAGGTGAGGACACAACAGTTCACCTGACACAAGACGGAATCCAAACATTACACTGTAGATTTTATGTGCATTTTACATTTACTGTACTTTTTGCCGCATTTGCTCACAATGAAATCTGAAAATATTCTGGATACATTCAGTAACATGCTAAACATTTTGGGTCGGTGAAACATAAGAAACAAAACTAAAAGGGTTTGAGTGAGAGGACTAACTGGTGTCTCCAGTTACTACATCGAACAAAAATCTAAAACGCAACATGCAACAATTTCAAAGATTTTACTGAGTTCCAGTTCATATAAGGAAATCAGTCAATTGAAATAAATTCATTAGGCCCTAATCTATAGATTTCACATGACTGGGAACACAGATGTGCATGCATCTGTTGGTCACAGATACCTTAAAAAAAGGTAGGACTGTGGACCACCATTTGCCTCATGCAGTGAGACATCCCCTTCGCATAGTTGATCAGGCTGTTGACTGTGACCTATGGAATGTTGTCCCACTCCTCTTCAATGGCTGTACAAAGTTGCTGGATATTGGCAGGAACTGGATCATGTTGATGTACACGTCAATCCAGAGCATTCCAAACATGCTCAATGGGTGAAATGTCTGGAGAGTATGCAGGCCATAAAAGAACTGGGACATTTTCAGCTTCCAGGAATTGTGTACAGATCCTTGCGACATGGGGCCTTGCATTATCATGCGGAAACATGAGGTGATGGCGGTGGATGAATGGCAGGACAATGGGCCTCGGGATCTCATCACGATATCTATGTGCATTCAAATTGCCATAGATAAAATGCAATTATGTTCGTTGTCCGTAGCTTATGCCTGCCCATACCATAGCCCCACTGCCATCATGGGGCACTATGTTCACAACGCTGACATCAGCAAATCACTCACCCACACAATGCCATAAACGCTGTCTACCATCTGCCGGTACAGTTGAAACCGGGATTCATCCATGAGGATCACACTTCTCCAGCATGCCGGTGGCCATCGAAGGTGAGCATTTGCCCACTGACGTTGATTACGACACTGAACTAACTGCATTCAGGTCAAGACCATGGTGAGAGCGATAAGCACGCAGATGAGCTTCCCTGAGACGGTTTCTGACAGTTTGTGGAGAAAATATTTGGTTGTGCAAACCCCCAGTTTCATCAGCTGTCCGCGTCTCTGGTCTCAAGACGATCCCGCAGGTGAAGAAGCCGGATGTGGAGGTCCTGGACTGGCGTGGTTACATGTCGTCTGCGGTTGTGAGGCCGCTCTGACGTATTGCCACATTTTCTAAAATGACGTTGGAGGCAGCTTATGGTAGAGAAATTAACATTACATTCTCTGGCAACAGCTCTGGTGGATATTCCTGCAGTCAGCATGCCAATTCCACACTCCCTCAAAACTTGAGATATCTGTGGCATTGTGCTGTGTGACAAAACTGCACATTTTAGAGTTGCCTTTTATTGTCCACAGCACAAGCCTTTATATCAGCTTCTTGATATGCCACACCTGTCAGGTGGATGGATTATCCTGGATAAGGAGAAATGCTCACTAACAGGGATGTAAACTAATTTGTGCACAAAATTTTTATTTTATTTTTGTGCATATGGAACATTTCTGGGATCTTTTATTTCAGCTAAAGAAACATGGGACCAACACTTTACATGTTGCGGTTATATTTTTGTTCAATACATAAGGTGCTGTTTTGAGCTATCCTAGCTGTGCCGTTGAGGAACTAGAGCAAACCCACTTGTAGCTGTTAAGTTTGGAACACAACCCTGCAATTAGACAATTAACGATCCATTATAAATCGCTATCTGGGTCAGGTGGGCATCATTTGAAAGCTTGTTCTATTGTGAACATGACTAGCTAAGTTTTAAACAACGACATTAAAATGTTAGTTTTTCCACAATGCAATTTAGGGAAACAGATCATAATTTTGGTGAGCTTAGAAAGGCGTCGAGTGCCTTCAGGTGTGTGTTCTGCGGCAAATTTTCTTCACAATAGACAAACAGACTCTCATTCTGTTCAGAACAACCCAGGGTATGACGCCATTTCATCTTGTAACTGTACATCAAACATAGTGATCATAAACGCTGACACTGTATATTGTGTATTTTATTCCTCTTGTGTTCATATTTTTTTTAATTACTCTGCATTGTTGGGAAGGGCTCGTAAGCAAGCATTTCATGGTTACGTCTACACCCGTTGTATTCGGAGCATGTGACAAAATAAAATTGGATTTGATCCGATTCTGACATGACTCTTATGATTTGAAAATGCGAAGTGCACATTTCGACTCACAGGTATTTGGCTTGCTTGTATGACATCAAAGCGGTATTTATTATAATCCTCAAGGTCTCATCTTTCAAAAAACACAGAGTCCTTTTCATTTACAGCATTTCCCTCACTTTTCCCAGACAACAAAACATTTACAAAAGTTGCCCAATTAGTGGGAGGGATGGGGGAAACTTTTTGACGTGAGAGGTGCTCAAGTTCAGAACGTCTGTCAGTCAAAACCCATGCGGCATTGTGAATCGTAGAGCCAGAGCTCTGACGTCATGCATAGCGTGTTACTGCGTTTCTCAGTGCCCAAATCTGCCATTTTTCAACTCGTATACACGGGTACGAGTGTAAAGGGCTACAAAATCTCAAAGGGGAATCAATTTCATACTGAAAAGCCAACATAGGTGTGTGGTTTATTCATATGAAAATCATATAAGATTCATAATATTGATTAACACACCTTAATTATTACACAGTAAGTCGGGATTTATACAGAGTAGTAGACCATATAAAATAGGATGAGCAAACAATATCACATGATCTGAGCCTCCCATCATGACTCTAGGGGACACATCAAACACAAGCAGTGGATTGTTGAAGGCTGAGACAATAGATTTCTCTGTAATGAAGATGCTCACAAGGGCCTTGAGTCCCTATCATTGGCTGAACCTAAAAAACAAACACCTACTTTGATAATGAATGAGCATGACTACCACTTAAGTACCTACTCAGTGCCTCGAGTTTTGAATTTAATAGTGTTGACATTTTAGGTTTCAGTTTGAATAGTGCTGAAGGTGGCTTTTTAGTAAGGTGGGCATTTTCAATCATTGCTGACAGTTTCACTTGTCTCTTAACCGTTCATCTGTATACATGTTTACACTTTGAGGCTCGATTTCAAAGGCACCAAAGACTCGGTACCTGTTCTGAGGGTATTTTGGTCTCCTGGGCCACAGCGCTTCTCAGTCTGGACACAGTGCTGGAGAGAGGCACAGCCACACCCACTCTCATACAGTGGGAACACTTTCCCTGGTACACCACGGTCACATACAGGGGCCTGGGAGGGACACACAGGACAATTGAGTTCTCTTACCCACGCGTCAAGGAACACCATCATCTCATCATGCTTCTACACTGTTTGTGGTTTGTCTCTGGCATCCTTCTGTGTATCACTGCCAAGTTATGCACTCAGTTGTAAGTGGAGATCAAATAGAGCAGAACAAGACCCGGGTCTTTGTGTAATTTGTAGTGGGGTATACTGTTTGTGTGTCAGATATTGCCGATATCGCCTTACCGAGTGTGCGGTACCGGGATGGGCAGTGAGATGCAGAGGAAAGGGTCAAAGGTGTTGCTCTGTTTCTGGCAGTGAGGGCAAGTCAGGGAGGACCTATTTGTGTGGAGACAAAAAAAAAGAAGAAGAACGTAATATTCACTTCAAACCGCTGTAACGTTTTGACGGTGCACACCGCCTGTGTCAATGTGAAAGCTACAATCACAGCGAGCCAAACGTTAGTAGTCAAATTAGCATTCGAAAACTGGCTAGCTCCCTTGTGTTAGGATCTGCCCTATCAACAGTACGTGTCGAATCTATCGTAACTATATTCTGAGTGCAGTGGGGTGTCAATCAGGGGATTTACTTTGAGGAGTGACTCACCTGTATTGAGCCTGAAATAGCTCTTGTACGAAAGAGCCAGCTGCTGGTAATGAGGATCCTTCGGGGACATTTTCTTCCTCCAACGGAGGCTACAGAGACAGCGAGCAGACAGACGACAGTCAGGAGAGACGACATATAGTAACACAGCAGTTCGTCAGGAGATAGATACTTAACAGCCCACATTAACGCCCGAATAGAGTATCACGAGATAAAAAATAAAACAAAGTAAACACAATCAGGTAATTGACAGTTAAGGGAGACACAACAATGGAAATGCAGTAAAGGGGATACAGCCTAGACGATACAGTTGGAGGAGAAACAATGCTGTCTGTTCAGTACAGAAAGGTACCAATCCACAGTCTCGAAGCTTCAGAACCACTTCAGTTGGCAGCGATGCTTACCATACATGGCTATAGGCTATATCTAATATCATTCAACGGTCTGAGTTATAATACCCAACTTGCAACTGATGTAACGGACGTACGCATGCCCAAGTAAAGTTGGTTACCTTCCTGGGGGGTCTGCTGCTGGGCAGGACGATGTTGTTGAGGTCCTCGTGAACTCTGTCCAAGAGCCACAGGAGGAACTCCTGAGCATCGTGCTGAGCGTTGCCCCGGAACTGCAGGGCACTCTTCGACACAACGTTCTGGGAAGACAAAAAAAAACACGTTCAAAGATGAATGGTAAAAGTAAGGTCACAAGTTAATGTGAGGCATTAAACAGATCATTTTTGTTTGTGTTTTGATTGGTCCGTCTTCAAATTGAGACATGGCTGTGGAGCAGGAGTCGAAGCAAACCGAAGTGTTGGTTGGAAAAGGCATTGACAGGGTAGCCTAGTGGTTAGAGTGTTGTGCTAGTAGCTGCAAGTTCAAATCCCCGAGCTGACAAGGTACAAATCTGTCGTTCTGCCCCTGAACAAGGCTGTTAAACCCACTGTTCCTAGGCTGTCATCGAAAAATAAGAAGTTGTTCTTAACTGACTTGCCTAGTTATTAAAAAAAAAAATGTAACAACATGCTCCTTTCTCTATGTTGGACAGTACCGTTTCTATTGTAACATCGCGACGAGAAACCATGAAGAAATAACACTTTAATAACCCAGTGAGAGACAGACTAAGTTCATTGAGGACACATCCGTGTGTGGCGACAGAGCCATCCCTCCAGGCCAGGTGTAGTCACCTCTGGTCACTGGCTATCAAATGTCACACGAGGGCAACGATGCAACCAGAACGCCGAGCGCTGTTCCTCCCAGTAAAACCCCACAGGGAAACCCTCCTTCTGAAACCATTACCACTGCAGCCCCAGCACTTTATGCAAAGCATGATGTCATGAAAGACCAAGCACTCAACCCAAAGCCTCGGTGTGCATACTAAAAGAGAACTGTAGAGTAGGTGTAGGATGTTTACTGTACGTATACTGTAGCATTGTGTGCCACAGTAAAATATCTAACCAGAAAAACGGCAAGGTAAAATGGAGGTGTGCTGTTGAGTCCTGGAAAGGCATCTGCATAATCTGCCTATAGTACTAGCTGTATAATGCAGCCAGGTAAACTACTGATGATATGTAATTAAACAATTACATTTGTATAATGGCCTAATTAGTCAATGACAGTGGAGATAGACAATTTATCGCTCGATCGGGCAGTCGATGTACAGGAAAACGGATAGGGCTATCCCCTTGTGTATCTATCGTTCATGTCTCGTTAATGAGTTGTAAGTGCTCTCAAGTTTTGTTCTCAATGTGGCCTCAGACAGCAGCTATTCTGTCTGCTCAGCCTCATATTCAATTCGACATGGTCGTGATTTGAAAAGGGTCTATACCTTCTACTGTCAATGGTGGAAACTCAAGTTAGCTCCAGTAAAATACGGCTATTTGGTTACCAAGAAACTTGATGACGCAAACTGGGAAAATCAGGAAGAAATTAGGTGTAAGAGGAGCTCGGTATACTGTACTTTTTAGCGCTTTACTCAACAACCCAGCTCAGAGATATTGTGACAATGCCGGCCATCGCCTTGTCCACTCAATGGCTTAAAAAAGTACACGGATTATGAAACTGTAAAATACTTAATTTATTGTGCAATATAAGCCAAACGAAACAGCTTGGCAGTTCAAAGGTGCTAAAACCTTCAGACATTCTGAACACAGCTGTTTTATACTGCGGCTTCCGCAAATGAACTAACCAGGTAGACCTGTGAAGTGACCTGCAGTGAAAAACTGAGCCGATACCAATTAAAGCACAATTACGCAAACATTTAACTGATGAAGGTTGGGACTGATGGTAAGTGCTGAGTTATGGAGATCAAATGTAGCTGAATCAATCAATACAAAACATAAAAACACACCTTTTCTCCATAAATAACGGGCATATTTTAAAAGAGTCCAATGTATCTAGTGAAGGAGCCTCTGAAAAAATAAAATCTGATCTGAATGGCTGCATTTGTAGACTCTTTTTCAGAGCTGATCTGACGAGTCAAAAGACAAATTAGTGGAAAATATATCAGAATTGGGCTGCCTGTGTAAACACAGCCAACTTCATAAATATGACCGTGGCTCTACACTCCAGAGTGAATAATCTATATGGAATAAGACAGTTTGTTCTCTGGCTGACAACCAAGGGAGAAAAATGGACCGAAATAGAAACATTGTCAGGAATAAGCAGTGTGTTGCTGGATGGACCTGTTCAATTCAATTCCCCTCCAATATTTACTTTGAACCGGTAAAGCAGGACATGTAGTTATAAGACCCGAAATAGACAGAAAGAAAATCCCTGGTGCAAAGAAATGGAGGTTCACAGAGAAATCTTTAGTGAGTGACTTTGAAAGGAATTCTGGTGCTGATGATGGGAGGGTAACCTGAGCTTCTTAAGGGGAGACAACATTAAGACAGCTGACCAGGCTAATCTGCTGGGACACAAGCTGGTAGATTCAGATGCTGCTACACATTTCAACGTCCATCGAAAACTCCACAGGAACACAACATCTCTGCTCTACAGAAAGTCTGGAATCTGTGGAACCCTGACTTGATTTCACCGGGTGTGTTGCCTTGGCGTGCTCCTTTGTTTCCGAATTTGCTGTTCTCACGGACCCTGGTTCCTCTCTAGGTTTCTTCCTAGACTCCTGCCTTTCTAGGGAGTTTTTCCTAGCTACTGTGCTTCTGCATCTGCATTGCTTGCTGTTTGGAATTGTAGGCTGGGTATCTGTAAAGCACTTTGTGACAACAGCTGATGTGAAAAGGGCTTTATAAAAGAAATGTGATTGATTTGAGTGGCAAAAGCGTTTTTGCCATCCTCAACTAAACCCCGTAAATCTGTCTGATTAGGGAGATTCACTGCTCCCGAGTCCCATCCATTCATGATATCTGCCACTGCTAGTCTACTTGGAGGTTGTTGCTAATTGATTTGATGAATCAAGAGAATGGTACAGTAGGCTCTAATTGAAATTGACACGTTAATACACAAGTGATCAATAGTTAAATGTAAGCCTATATCAAAATAATGAATCTGTTCGCAGATATCTATGTAACAAGTCAATTCGTGAAAAGCCAGTCATACAAAAAAAGTGGACGCTTTGGTTCCTGGTGATATAATATAAAACGTGTTGTGTGTCAATAGCCTACTGTACCATTCATCACCAGGAAACAGAGTACACTTTTTGTTATGATTGGCTCATCCTTCATGGACTTATATGTCTGCGAACATATTCGATATAGGTTTACATGTAAGGGCGGCAGGTAGCCTAATGTTTAGAGTGTTGGACTAGTAACCGAAAGGTTTCAGGATCGAATCCCCGAGCTGACGAGGTAAAAAATCTGTCATTCTGCCCCTGAACAAGGCAGTTAACCCACTGTTCCTAGGCCAGTTAACCCCACTGTTCCTAGGCCAGTTAACCCACTGTTCCTAGGCCAGTTAACCCCACTGTTCCTAGGCCAGTTAACCCCACTGTTCCTAGGCCAGTTAACCCCACTGTTCCTAGGCCAGTTAACCCCACTGTTCCTAGGCCAGTTAACCCCACTGTTCCTAGGCCAGTTAACCCCACTGTTCCTAGGCCAGTTAACCCCACTGTTCCTAGGCCAGTTAACCCACTGTTCCTAGGCCAGTTAACCCACTGTTCCTCGGCCAGTTAACCCACTGTTCCTAGGCTGTCGATGAAAATACCGACTTGCCTAACCGACTTGCCTAGTTAAATAAATAAAGCATGTAACTATTGATCATTCATGTATTAACAATTCATGTTTTGGGTGGTTCTTCCTCTTTCATCCATCTTGTTTGTTAGACCCTGTGGCTCTGACGGACGTGAACAGTGCCTTCAGAAGGTATCCATACCCCTTGACTTATTCCACATTTTGTTCTGTTACAGCCTGAATTCATATATATTCCCCCCTCACACATCTACACACAATACCCCCATAATGACAAAGTTTTAGCAAATGTGTTGAAAATGAAATACAGAAATATCTAATTTACATAATTATTCACACCTCTTTGCTTTGAGTAAATACTTTGTAGAAGCACCTTTAAGTCGTCTTGGGTATGCCTGTATCAGCTTTGCACATCTGGATTTGGGGATTTTCTCCCATTCTTCCTTGCAGATTTTCCCAAGCTCTATTACAAGTATTTCCACAGATTTTCAATGGGATTTGAGCCTGCGTTTTGACTGGGCCATTCAAAGGCTTTCACGTTCTTGTTCTGAAGCCATTCCAGCATTGCTTTGGCTGTATGCTTGGGGTCATTGTCCTGTTGGAATGTACATCTTCTCCTCAGTCTGAGGTCACTTGCACTCCGAAGCAGGTTTTCATCAAGGATTTTCCTGTATTTGGCTCCATTCATTGTTCCTTCTATCCTTACCAGTCTCCCAGTCCCTGCCGCTGTAAAGCAGCCCCATAGCATGAGGCTATCACCACCACCTGTCATGGTAGGTAGGGATGGTGTTCGATGGGTGATGAGCTGTGCCTGGTTTTCTCCAGATATAGCACTTTGCATTTGAGCCAAATAGTTCCATTCTTGTCTCATCAGACCAGAGAATCTTTTGCCTTATGATCTCAGAGTCGTTCACCTGTAATTTTGCCAACTCCAGGAGTGCACCTTTTTCTCAGGAAGTGGCTTCCGTCTGGACACTCTCCCATAAAGCCCAGATTGGTGAAGTTCTGTAGAGACTGTCGTCCTTCTAGCAGGTTCTCCCATCTCATCCAAGGAACTCTGCAGTTCTGTAAGAGTGGTCATTGGGTTCTTGGTCAACTCTCTGACCAAGGTCCTTCTTGCCCTGTTGCTCAGTTTGGTCAGACGGCCAGGTCTAGGCAGAGTCTGGGTAGCTCCATATTTTTCCATTTACCAATTGTGCACTTGAAAACATTCAACACTCTAGAAATTGTTTTATACCCTACCCCAGATATATGCCTCATCACAATTCTATCTTGTGGATCTATGGACAGTTCCTTGGACTTCATGGTATAGTTTCTGCTCTGACATGCACTGTCAACTGTGTGACCTTACAGTGCATTCGGGAAAGTGTTCCCTTGACTTTTTCCACATTTGGTTACATTACAGCCTTATTATAAAATGGATTAAATAAAAAACATGTCCTCATCAATCTACACACAACACCCCATAATGACTAAGCGAAAACATGTTTTTAGAAATGTTTGCAAATGTATTAAAAATAAAAAGCAGATACCTTATTTCCATAACTATTCACACCCTTTGCTATGACACTCAAAATTGAAATTCCTGTTTCCATTGGTCATCCTGGAGATTGGTGTCCACCTGTGGTAAATTCGATTGACTGGACATGATTTGTAAAGGCACACACCTGCTTATATAAGGTTCCACAGTTGACAGTGCATGTCTGAGAAAAAAACAAGCCATGAGGTCGAAATAATTGTCCGTAGAGCTCCGAGACAGGATTGTGTCGAGGCACAGATCTGGGGAAGGGTACCAAAAACGTTCTGCACATTGAAGGTCCCCAGGAACACAGTGGCCTCTATCATTCTTAAATGGAAGGACTTTGGAACCACCATGACTCTTTCTAGAGCTGGCCGCCCGGCCAAACTGATGGTCACTCTGACAGAGATCCAGAGTTCCCCTGTGGAGGTGGGAGAAACTTCCAGAAGAACAACCATCTCTGCAGCCCTCCACCAATCTGGCCTTTATGGTAGTGGCCAGACGGAATCCACTCATGAGTAAAAGGCACATGACAGCAGGAGTTTGCCAATGCAGGAGTTTGTCAAATGGCACCTAAAGGACTCTAAGACCATAAGAAACAAGATTTTCTGGTCTGATGAAATCAAGTTTGAACTATTTGGCCTGAATGCCAAGCGTCACATCTGGAGGAAACCTGGCACCATCCCTATAGTGAAGCATGGTGGTGGCAGAGTCATGCTGTGGGATGTTTTACAGCGGCAGGGACTGGGAGACTAGTCAGGATTGAAGGAAAGATTAACCGAGCAAAGTACAGAGAGATCCTTGATGAAAACCTGTTCCAGAGTGCTCAGGACCTCAGACTGGGAAGAAGGTTCGCTTTCCAACAGAACAACGACCCTAAACACACAGCCAAAACAATGCAGGAGTGGCTTTGGGATAGGTCTCTGAATGTCCTTGAGTGTCCCAGCCAGAGCCCAGACTTGGAACCCAATCAAACATCTCTAGATAGACCTGAAAATAGCTGTACAGCGAAGCCCCTCATCCAACCTGGTAGAGCTTGAGAGGATCTACAGAGAAGGATGGGAGAAACTCCCCAAATACAGGTGTGCCAAGCTTGTAGTGTCATACCCAAGAAGATTTGAGGCTGTAATCGCTGCCAAAGGTGCTTCAACAAAGTACTGAGTAAAGGGTCTGAATACTTATGTAAATGTGATATTTCAATATATACAGTACCAGTCAAAAGTTTGGACACACCTACTCATTCAGGGGTTTTTCTTTATTTTTACTATTCTCTGCATTGTAGAATAATAGTGAAGACATCAAAACGATGAAATAACACATATGGAATTATGTAGTAACCAAAAGTGTTAAACAAATCCAAATATATTTGAGATTTTTCAAAGTAGCAACCCTTTGCCTTGATGACAGATTTGCACACTCTTGACACTCTCTTTGCAAAGCAAAGGGGTGTAAATACTTATGTAAATGTCATATTTCTGCATCTCATTTTCAATAAATGTTTTTTTTTTTTCAAATCAAAAAACATATTTTGACTGTCATTATAGGGTACTGTGTGTCGATGGGTGAGACATTAGGTTGTAACACAACAAAATGTGGAATAAGTCGGGAGGCACGAATACTTTCTGAGTGTGCTCTCAACATTCAGATATCCATCAGAAGTAAAGCGTGTGTATATCTCCTGAACTGCAAAGCACCCGAGGCCTATGCACTAATACAGGATTGGCCAACCATTCTACTAGTCTGGTTGACACCAGCTCTGGATGTATTCCTCACTAGGTGGTCACGTGGGTCACAGGCTGCCATTCTACTGGACTGAGTGTGCAGCTTTTCTTATCCAGCTCTTCTCAAACACACCTAGCCTACCTGCTCTAACACACGCATACTCATCACCTGCGCATTATATGTTTCTGCTGATGACAGTCACTTTGAATGAATCAATAGTAGGCCTACAGTAGTTTGGCTTGACACATTCAATCCCCACAGACAACCAGTAGATTGGGTTTACTGTATTTATGAAACTGGCGCGAGATTCTGCAACAAAGTAACACCATGACAGAACGAACCAATGAAACAATCAGTTGCATTTGTGCGGTTACATTGTAACGGTTGGCAGGTGCATGTTAGTCACGTACTGCATTGCAACAACCCATGCCAACTATTCGAATGGCTTTCAAGTGTGCGCCCGTCGCAGTTTATAATCCATAGGATTAATCCCATTTCCATCAAACAATAGACAGCGATCAAATACAATTCAGTTGCCAGGGCGTGCATCCACATACCTTGAATTCGCGGCTGTGTTGTGGGGTGTACTCAAACGTCCACAGAGCGCGGACGAGACCAGAAAGTTGCTCGGTGACTTCACCTGACTCCTGCTGGTGTCCCTTTCTTTGGATACAGACACCGTTGGTTGACTTCGGTTTATTCGATTCAGTCGATTTGTCATTAGTACCGTGACTGTTGTCCTCTCCACGGTATTGTTCCAATGCTAGATATTCAGCAAATAGCTCCGTGTTGCTCAGACATTGCAAGATAGCGTTCATGAAACAGGTGTTGCCATGGTTCTTGAGTCCGGCAACTCCGGGGACCTTGTCCCCAAACAGGAACCCGCCACAGTCACTGTCGTCGGAGGGGACAGAGCCGCCAGTGGTGGCCGGGATGGAACTTGCATCGTCCTTGTCTTCATCTTGATGCTCTTCGTTGCCGAAATGGGACAAAGTCGACAGAGTCCTGAGAACTCTGTTCATAAAGCTCCCCACGGAGCGCACTGAGCCCCTTCGGAAGAGCTTCTTGCTGAATGATTTTTTCTCTTTAGTGGCAGCTTTCGACATGGTCACAGTCGGGCTGGGGCTTCTCAATATTTAAATCTTACTAGAGAGAGAGAGAGCACCTCTGGACAATAATTGGATCAGTCTGTCCAATGACAAAAGCTAACCACAGTGATAATAATTATTGATGTTATTTATGTTCCTCACTGATGATGACAGTAGTAGGCTATAAAACACTATTTTGGAGGAAAGGTGGAGCATTTGAGGGTCTTATCACCAGCAGCCTATAGCCTGAACAAAAGACCCATGACATGTCTCTTATCTCAATTAAAACACTGCGTCGGGTTGCATAAATATTCTCCATGGGGAGATGCTATCATGCCACTCTAAATTAGGTAGCCTAGAGGGTCTCCATGCACGAGCAAATGTTAATGTTCTCGTAGTCTATCAATTTAGGGTCATGCCATGCAGGTGTAACATTTAGGATGCCCAAAATGATCCGCGTTCATTAGAAAATCAGCGACTCACAATACTCGAACATCAACAGCAATACATCAACCCATATATTGGGACCACAGTGTACCGAGCGGGGCTCATGTTTTATTAAATAAACCGCAGCTCCACCTATATAATCATATTCCAGAATCTTTAAGAACATAAATATTCCACGATATTGCCCAAAACGATTGTATTGCTGATGTTTATAGACTCGTGGATGTCTTCACTAAATCGCCCATACCGTGGAAGCGCTTGCAGAAGCGCTCTTAAACTGAAAAGCCTCTAGAAAGAAGCCCGGAGGGAAGCATAGTCCACCGCTCCCTCCATTCGGTATAATACTATCCATCGTATAATCGCCGTAAAATGAACATCGTTCGATACCTCCGTCGCCAAGTTTAAAGCAGTATCTCATCCTGTGATGGCTTATTTCCTTGTTAATTCTGATTCATCGCAAGGCCGCTTCTCCTGTCTTCATCATCTGGAGTCACCGATACTGCAGGCAGGCAGGGCGGTGACGGCTGACGTCACGGCCAAACACTGATCCATGTTGGAGGAGAGCAGGTAGCGGCATGTGATGCTGACTGGGGTCTGTCTCATTCTACTTTCCTGCTGTAGGCCAGAATGCTCCACTAGAAATCAGACAGTGACAGCTAGGCCTAAAATATATATAAAAAATAACTTCTTTTTTTTACATTGGGAAAGATACTCCGAAAATGTGTTGCCCAGAAAATTCAGATCCTCACTACAGTTAGCCTATCCTGCAACTGTTTTACGGCAGGCCAGGGGTAGGCAACTAGATTCAGGACGATTTTTGTCCGACGGATGGTCAGGGCGGAAACATAATTCTAATCATTTGTACACTGCAAATTGACCACAACGAAGCTCCAAAACAGATTGTATTTCAACATAACAATTTCAGACATGATCACATCTTTTTTTTTGTCTGTGGGAATACTTGGGAACATATTTCCTAAATTAAACAAATCAGTTGAATTCCTGGAGATTTTAGTCTATTAAAAAAAAAAAAAAAAGCTTTGGCCTGTTGCCAACCCTAGCATTACAGTATGTTCATTAATTATTCTCTGAGATGAACCTTCATACTGTTAAACATAGCCTACGTGAACAATACTACCCTTGCTGTGGCAACAGCATCCTCAGTTAATCAGACATTGCACTTGAATCTTCAATTAATTTCATTAAAGACAACAAGGCCACATGTTTATTTAATTAGTGGACAGATTCCAGTACATTACAAATAAGCAAAACCAATTCTACCCAGATTTACCCCAATATAAGTGTAAATGAACAAAAATGTAACATAATAGAAAACAATCTTCTTTTTTTTACTAACAGAATTGCCAATAGTATGATGCCAAAGCAGTTACAATATTTGATTTGAAGATGTTGCATGATGGGAATATCCCCAAATGGATACTTCTCAGTTCTACGTCATACCAGGAGTCCAGATTGTAGCGATCAAATCTATAGAGAAGGAAAAACAGTGTGGAACAAGCGATTTGAGTAGGATCATAATTTTTTACATGACATACTTCCATATTTACTACGTGTATAAAAAAAAAAAAAGTGTAATTTGCTATTTTTCTCTCTACATTCTGAGACTGGATTTGTTTTTGGGTCAAGTGTAAACACATTTGAGATCAGGCTGACCAACAAAGGAGGTGAAAGACAATGTATTTGTGTTGGGACGAGAAAATAAAAAAAAAACTGGGCCCTATACTTTTAACGTTGGACTTGTGTGACAGAGACAGTGTACGGCAGGGTAGCCTAGTGGTTAGAGCGTTGGACTAATAACCGGAAGGTTGCGAGTTCAAAACCCTGAGGTGACAAGGTATAAATCTGTCGTTCTGCCCCTGAACAGGCCGTCATTGAAAATAATAATTTGTTCTTAACTGACTTGCCTGGTTAAATAAAGGTAAAATAAAAATAAAAAACATTCATCAACATTTAAATGTGCCAGAGTTAGCAAAATAGCTTTTTTTGTCCATAGTCAGTTACCGGTTTAGAGTGTGACCGTGGTCAGTGGTCCAGCCCTCTCAGGGCAGCGATGGTGGACACCAGTCTGCGGGGCAGCAGTTTGGCCGTCTGTCTGTACTCCTCTGGCTTGGCCCTCAGCAGGGTCACTATCTGCTGAAGGGTCCTGGAGGGCTGCAAGCCCAAAGCGTCCATAACGTTGCTCAGATAGTCTGTTAGGAGACAGATGTTGAAGATCAACAAAACACTGTGTGGCACTAACACACTGAAAACATAGTATGGACATAATATAGTCAATAATAGGTAATAATATAGTATGTGGCAGGGTCTACAGACAAACACTGATTACAAAGGGAAAAACCAGCCACTTCGCAAGACACAGATGTTTTGCTCCCGGGACAAGCTAAAAACACCTTCTTCGCCCGCTTTGAGGATAACACAGTGCCACCGACACGGCCCGCTCCCAAGGACTGTATCGTTGTCCCTGGCCAATGTGAATAACGTGTTAACGTGTTAACCCTCGCAAGGCTGCAGGTGGCATCCCGAGCCATGTCCTCAGAGCATCCGCAGACCAGCTGGCTGGAGTGTTTACGGACATATTCAATATACCCTATCCCAGTCTGCTGTCCCCACTTGCTTCAAGATGTCCACCATTGTTCCTGTACCCACTGCTTCTTGACACAATGCCCACTTAACCCGGAAGCCAGCCACACCAATGTGTCGGAGGAAACACTGTACACCTGGTGACCGTGTCAGCGAGCACTGAATGTAGGAAACAACACATCCACTTCACTGATCTTCCACACGGGCCCCACAAGGGTGGGTACTCAGCCCCCTCCTGTACTCCCTGGTCACCCATGACTGTGTGGCAACGCAGGCCTCCAACTCATTCATGAAGTTTGCAGACGACACAACAGTAGTAGGCCTGATTACCAACAATGACGAGACTGCCTAGAGGGAGGAGGTGAGGGCCCTGGAGGAGTGGTGTCAGGAAAACAACCTCTCACTCAACATCAACAAAACGAAGGAGCTGATCGTGGACTTCAGGAAACAGCAGAGGGAGCACCCCCCTATCCACATTGACGGGACCGCAGTGGAGAAGGTGAAAAGCTTCAAGTTCCTCGGCGTACACATCACTGACAAACTGAAATGGTCCACCCACACAGACAGTGTGGCGAAGAAGGCGCAACAGCACCTCTTCAACCTCAGGATGCAGGAGAAATTCAGCTTTGCCCCTAAGACCCTCACAAACCTTTACAACTGCACAATTGAGAGCATCCTGTCAGGCTGCATCACAGCCTGGTACCGCAACTACACCGCCCGCAACTGCAGGGCTCTCCAGAGGGTGGTGCAGTCTGACCAACGCATCACCGGGGGCAAACTACCTGCCCTCCAGGACACCTACAGCACCTGATGTCACAGGAAGGCCAAAAAGATCAGAGGACAACAACCACCCGAGCCACAGCCTGTTCACCCCGCTATCATCCAGAAGACGAGGTCAGTACAGCTGCATCAAAACTGGGACAGAGAGACTGAAAAACAGCTTCTCTCAAGGCCATCAAACTGTTAAATAGCCACCACTCGGTTACTCAAACCTGCACCTTAGAGGCTGCTGCCCCATATACATAGAATCACATATCACTTTAATAATGTTTACATACTGCTTTACTCATTTCATATGTATATACTATATTATATTCTACTGTATTTTAGTCATTGCCACTCCGACATTGCGTGTCCTAATATTTATATATTTCTTAAATCCATTATTTAACTTTAGATTCATGTGCATTGTTAGATATTACTGCACTGTTGGAGCTAGGAACACAAGCTTTTCGCTACACCCCCAATAACATCTGCTAAATATGTGTATGTGACCGATGCAATTAGATTATTACCAATTAATCTCTTGTGGATAGACACACAACATAAATGGTATTGTTGCGTCTGTCAACAGTCTGTGGGATGCAACGACTAATGAGGAACTCTGTTCTGGTACGCTGATTTTTCACCACTGAACATTTGGACAAATTACAATTTTGCAGGTGCTCGCATATTTCAAATTTCAGAAGTGGACATTTGGCCAATAGACTTGCCTGAAACTTGTAGAGTTTCTAATTAAGGGAGGGAGGGGGGGGATACTTTGCAAGTCAAGTTCACATCTCCCCCTGAAGTTAATCGAGCGTCAACATTTTAGTTCTGGGTTTCCGATATTAATTACAAATAGATGTAGAGTAACCTGCCAAGCTTAATGATACATTTTATTGATGCTTTGGCAAGTAGGCATTTGACAACGCATACTTGATGATGCTCTATTACTATCAACATCAATGCAGTTACATATAACTTTTGAATTACAACGTGTGTGTAAGTACGTATTGCTTCTTGGTTTACGTTTTTTTTTAAATCTGAAAATGTAAAACGAGTCTGTAGTTTGACTTTTTAAAAAACTAAACAACCAACTCCAGATGATCATACAGCATCCAAGAAGCAATGACATTCACTGCTTATAACCACATTGGCTCCATGTACAAAATTGATCTAGAGCTTTCTAACACATATTTCATGAACGATTCAATAGGACTCTAAATACATGGGCCCCAATACCATACACAATGCAGATAGTCCGAGTAGCCAATTGATGACCTGTTCAGGAGTCTTATGGCTTGGGGGTAAAAACTGTAGAGAATCCTTTTTGTCCTAGACTTGGCACTCCGGTACCACTTGCCATGTGGTAGTAGAGAGAACAGTCTATGACTGGGGTGGTTGGGGTTGGGGTCCTGGATGGCAGGCAGCTTTGCCCCAGTGATGTACTGGGCCGTACGCACTACCCTCTGTAGTGCCTTGCGGTCGGAAGCCGAGCAGTTGCCGTACCAGGCAGTGATGCAACATGTCAGGATGCTCTCGATGTTGCAGCTGTAGAACCTTTTGAGGATCTCAAGACCCATGCCAAATATTTTTCGTTTCCTGAGGGGGAATAGGCTTTGTCGTGACCTCTTCACGACTGTCTTGGTGTGCTTGGACCATTCTAGTTTGTTGTTGCTGTGGACGCCAAGGAACTTGAAGCTCTCAACCTGCTCCACTACAGCCCCGTCGATGAGAATGGGGGCGTGCTCGGTCCTCCTTTTTCTGTTGTCCAAAATCATCTCCTTAGTCTTGGTTACGTTGAGCGATAGGTTGTTATTCTGGAACCACCCGGCCAGGTCTCTGACCTCCTCCCTATAGGCTGTCTCGTCATTGTCGGTGATCAGGCCTACCACTGTTGTGTTGTCTGCAAACTTAATGACGGTGTTGGAGTCGTGCCTGGCCATGCAGTCGTGGGTGAACAGGGAGTACAGGAGGGGACCATTGAATGCAACCTTGCACAGCTCGTAAAAATAATTGCTGTCCTTTACAAAATAACCCTGTTTATGTAAAAATTACCAAAAACATTGACTGTTTAAAGCAAAACTACCAAAACTATTTCTTATGGTGAACCTGAACAATCTAAATAAAATCTGAATGATTGAAAACATTAAATCAGCAGTTGGATGTGAGTTGCATCCACTCTGGCAGGCTACACAAGTCCGGTAAAACACCATTTTCTACAGCACATTTGGTAACAATGAGCCAGCAAATTACATTGGTTGTCACTCAACTAATAAAGCCTATAATTGGACATTGAGAGAGCCATTTTACAGCCGTCTGAAAGCTGAAAGTGCTGCACAGATGTACAAATATCCTATTAGAACAGGGAGAGGCTGACCTCTCGTTGGCACCAGCAGCTGTATCTCCCAGCTGGGCGCACAGTTGCTATTTGACAGTCATATGCAGTTAGTCACAAAAGTTCGACAGGCTACTGAACTGACGGAGAGGACACATCAAGTCAGTCACAACAGATTAGGTATTTTCGGAATAAAACAATACGATTAAAAAAAAAACATTAGCGAACCGTCAATTTGTAACATTTGAACGTCGGAGCGGTTTGGGCTCCCGCAGAGCGACACACTCGTATCTTCAACGTTTGAACATCGGAGCGGTTTGGGCTCCCGCAGAGCGACACACTCGTATCTTCAACGTTTGAACATCAGAGCGGTTTGGGCTCCCGCAGAGCGACACACTCGTATCTTCAACGTTTGAACATCGGAGCGGTTTGGGCTCCCGCAGAGCGACGCACTCGTATCTTCAACGTTTGAACGTCGGAGCGGTTTGGGCTCCCGCAGAGCGACGCACTCGTATCTTCAACGTTTGAACATCGGAGCGGTTTGGGCTCCCGCAGAGCGACACACTCGTATCTTCAACGTTTGAACATCGGAGCGGTTTGGGCTCCCGCAGAGCGACACACTCGTATCTTCAACGTTTGAACGTCGGAGCGGTTTGGGCTCCCGCAGAGCGACGCACTCGTATCTTCAACGTTTGAACCTGGGACCAATGCTTATCGGTGAATCGTTACATCCCTATTATTTTGGGGGTCATTGACAAGAGGTACAGTACCGATGTCGGTGGCCAGCTGTTTGGTGGAGTGGGCCGTGAGCTCTGGGATGAGCAGGATGGCGTCACAGTACGTTTGCATGGTCGCCCTGGCGATGGAGCCCAGCCAGTAGTCTGCTGTGTTGTCCAGCTCCGGAAGGTCATCACCTGAGGTTGAAACAACAGACAAACAACATGAGGCATGGCCAGTCACACACAGAAAATGGCAAGGGCAGCTATTGAAATTAGGACAAACGAGAGGGAGACTGGAGGAGAGATGGAGTGTGCAAGGAGAGAAAGAAAGAAAGAAAGAAGAGACAGGAAGTTTAGGGCAATAGGTAAAGTGGGGGGGGGACTGAGAAGAGAGGGGAGAGGTATGGGGAGAGGACTGGGGAAGGGAGGAAAAAGGTGGAAAACCTGAAGAGAGATGAGGAGCAAAAGAACAAGGGAGACGGGTACCAGACAAGAGGGGCAAACATCTAAAAGGAGGGAAGAGTAGAGAGACAGATGGAGGGATAGACCGAATGAAGAGAGGGGGGTCACCTTGCTCAGGAGGGAAAGGCAGCTTTCCTGCGTGCAGGGCCAACTCCAGCGCCGGGTCTTCTTGCGTCACAAAGGGCTCCAAGTGGAGCGGCAGAGACATGATGTACTGTCCTATCTTTCAAGGAGAAACCACAGGCAGTAAGCCACCTCAACACAATCTGACGGAACCGGAACATTCATAGTACTGTAGTAACACTAACGGTGAACATTCACAGCAGAAAAAAACCCCACTAAAACATTTTTCCAAAAGACAGCTTGCAAGGACAGGTTATATATTACATAATACACATACAATAACACTTGAATCTACGACTTGAATTATATAACCTGTAGATGTTGTGCCCATAGTTAGGCCAGACATACATTGGTGATGTACTCCTGTGGGGACAAGCTGAAGGTAGGCAGGTCTTCAGCATAGCTCTCTCCAAAACCTCCTGCGTCTCGGCTCTGATAACAGCCGTGGTACAAGACGGAACATATGTAAGCATTACATTTACATACAGAAACTAGATTCACTGACTGCACACACACACACACACACACACATACACAGACCTCCATTTTGGAGACCAAGCAGAGTTGATGTTTGATCTGCAGGAAGACCGAGTCGAAGGCCAGCTGGTTGGCCTGCTGGTTGAGACGGGTCAGAGCCACTCGGGGCTCAGCCAGAAGACTGGAGTTACCTGTCCCCTTCTCCTACAAAACAACGGCAACTTGAACATGTCAGACCTCACAACAGACCTAACTCCCTGAAAACATAGTGACACTTACTTAATTGCATTTACAAGCCTTTATTGAAGCAAAAATGACATAGGTCGTAGATCACAAGACTCTGTATTTTCACTCTGAAAATAGTTCAAAAATGGGACATTTGACCATTTATAGGCTTCATTCCCATCCTAGCCAAAAACCGACAACTACTGTAACATCACAGCCAAGCTAAAAACCTTAAACCCAAATGAAAATTAACAGTGCCAAGTCATCCCCCCTCCGTATGAACATCCATACCTTGAGGGAGTAGAGCAGCCCCATCAGGCTGTTGTACTCTGACATGTTGCCCCTCTGCAGGTAGTTATACTCCTGCCAGGGGTTCCTGCCGCTTGCCTTCCTCTCTGTGGAGCTGGCTTCCTGGATGCCCGCCAGGCTCCTAGGGCTGTACGACTCAGACAGGTACTTCCCCGCCGTGGCCAGGATCCTATAGGATCATAAAGTGTGTTGAGGCCCATGCACTTTGAAATAAAACGTACTTAAATAAAATTCAGGGCAAGAGAACGGGGGAAGTATGAAAGGGATATAAGTAGGGGAGTCAGGTAGCTAGGGAGTAGGGTCTGGGGGTTGATTTGGAACTCGGCTAGAGCGATGACATTGGTCTTACTTGTTTGACAGCTGCAGCTCATAGGCTCCACACTGTCTCAGCAACTCCCCACAGGTGGCAATGATCCTGCAATGAAGAGGATTACACGGGGTAGCAAAAATAACAGACAGTTCATGCACAATTACTCTTTTCATACTACCGGGCCATGACCGGCCGAGCTGTGCTGCATTGGCCTGGTTGAACGTTATGGGGGAAATAAAAAAAAATGTAAATGTAGATTTCTGCCTAAAGAGACCCAAAAGTTATTATTTTTCATGATATTACCATAAACAATATCTAGTAATGCTGCATAGTTCTCAAAAGGTCTGGAACTGACCTTTCTGGTAAAAAAAAAAAATGTATACAATTGCTGAGGTGTACTGACTTTTGAGGACACAGGCTCAAGTATATAGTACAAATATTACGAAAATATATTTTTTAAACAATATCAGACTTTTGTCCTATTCAACAAGTGGGGGAATAGGGCTTGTAATTACTGAAATGCTTTCTAAATATAGTAACAATCAAATGATAAACAATTTACTATAATATTCAACCTTATAACGAACTGTAAAATAAATATGATCATATTTAGGTGACAGTACAAGTTTGGATCCATTTCATATAACTGACAGCACAGCATGTTCTACCAAGCGTCCTCTGAGCGAAGCAGAAACACCATTCGAATGTGTACAGACTCGTTACAACTTCAGCTTTGCGCATTAAGACATTTCGTCCCTCTGTGACCAAGAGAAAGTGGTCGTGTTTCAATTCTACAAAATTATTTTGCATTTATTCATTTCGAGAGCTCCCAATCTGGCTCAGAATATCACAGCGAGACGAAACCACAATTGACAGAGTCCCTAGATTGTCCCCTTTAATATGGCATTTATTCTCATGAACCTTGCCCTGGAGGCAGCTCTGCAGAGTGGTCACTACCTGGCACAGCCAAAAAGTCATAAAATCTGATTTTAGACCTAACCTTAACCACACTGCTAACCCTAATGCCTCACCCTCACCTTAAATGAAGACCAACAATGGTGACTTTGCATCTGGCCCATATAGCAGAAATAGCTAAATTCTGCCTCCAGAGCAAGATTTGAGACAATAAACGTCAATCTGCCTTTAACATGCCATCTGGCAGGCTGGGCACCGTTGCTCAGAGGCAAATTCAATCGATTCTTTGTCTAGATAGGGCACAAAATGTGATACGTCACTCCCTACGCAAATCGGGTGTAAAACCTGACACTTAAAGTCAGCTCTGCTGACAGAGTGGTAGCAGAAATACCGGGCTTTCTAACACACTATATATACAAAAGCATGTGGACACCCCTTCTAATTAGTGGATTTGGCCATTTCAGTCACAGCAGTTGTTGACAAATGTATAAAATCGAGCACACAGCCATGCAATCTCCATAGACAAACATTGGCAGCAGAATGGCCTTACCAAAGAGCTCAGTGACTTAACGTGGCACCATCATAGGATGCCACATTTCCAACAAGTCAGTTCGTCAAATTTCTGCCCTGCTAGAGCTGCCCCAGTCAACTGTAAGTGCTGTTATTGTGAAATGGAAACGTCTAGGAATAACAGCTCAACAGGGAAGTGGTATGCCACACAAGCTCACAGAAAACAGAAAGGGGCCGTCAAGTGCTGAAGCGCGTGGCTCGCAAAAATAGTCTGTTCTTGGTTGCAACACTCCCTGCAGAGTTCCCAACTGCCTCTAGAAGCAACGTCAGCACCAGAACTGTTCGTTGGGAGCTTCATGAAATGGGTTTCCATGGACGAGCAGCCGTACACAAGCCTAAGATCACGCTGTGCAATGCCAAGTCGACGGATGAAGTGGTGTCAAGCTCGCCGCCATTGGACTCTGGAGCAGTGGAAACGCATTCTCTGGAGTGATGAATCGTGCTTCACCATCTGGCAGTCTCACGGACACATCTGGGTTTGGAGGATGCCAGGAGAACCATGTTTGCCCGAATGCATAGTGCCAACTGTTAAGTTTGGTGGAGGAGGAATAATGGTATGGGCCTGTTTTTCATGGTTTGGGCTAGGCCCTTTAGCTCCAGTGAAGGTCAATCTTAACGCTACAGCATACAATGACATTCTAGACTTTGTGGCAACAGTTTGGGGAAGGCCCTTTCCTGTTTCAGCATGACAATGCCCCCCGTGCACAAAGCGAAGTCCATACAGAAATGGTTTGTCGAGATAGGTGAGGAAGAACTTGACTGGCCTGCACAGCACACTGACCTCAACCCCATCGAACACCTTTGGGATGAATTGAATGGAATGGGTACGCCAACTGCGAGCCAGGCATCAGTGCCCAACCTCACTAATGCTCTTGTGGCTGAATGGACTGTACCCGCAGCAATGTTCCAACATCTAGTGGAAAGCCTTCCCAGAAGAATGGAGGCTGTTATAGCAGCAAAGAGGGCACCAAATCCATATTAATTCCCATGATTTTGGAATGAGATGTTGGACAAGCAGGTGTTCACTTACTTTTGGTCATGTAGTGTACAATAAGACACTGAGCCCTGTGACATTAACAGAGTGCTTTGTACACCAAAATGTCAGTCAGAACCGGTCCAAAACCCCTCAGTCCCCTAAATATGGGACTTAACATCTAATAAACAATGGTTGTTGGAAGCATCCTGAAAATGACAATGTGCAAAGGAAAATATCAGAGCCAGCAGAGTTTGATTTGGGTTCACACAAAACCCACCTGACCGAGTTCTGGAAGGCAGTCCAATCCTCTTGGAACACAGCAGCACTGGGCATGTCCTCCAACCTGCACTTCTTCCTGACTGACTGCAGAGTAGTGGAGAAGTCTGACACATACCTGAAGAAAAATTGGCCAAGACGCATATGTGAGAGCAATGGACAAAAGTCAACCAGAATATTCACACAAATATTGAAATGTGCATGTACTGTGTAGTATGTGTATGAACTGTCAGTGTTTCCCCTAGGATTTCTTTTCCAGCAGTGGTATCATAATTAGGGTTGGGGGAGTAGTGGGTGTTCTCTTGGCCGCAGAGACAAAACTGTTATGTTTTAAAGCTAATTTACTACAATTCTACACATTTTACCATGGCTTAAGCCATGTTCTTATGCGATCTGAGTGACTCAAACATAACAAAATCAATTGAGGCCCCATGCAATGACATTTTTGGAATGGCGATTGTTAGTTCTCAAAGATGATCTTATTTAAAAGAAAATATACTGTATAGCTCTATTATCTTTTCTACATGCCGTTTAAGTTTACACTGAAAAGTTAACATTCCACCTCCCAAAAAATGATCAATACATTTTTTTTTTTTTTAAGTGTATAGTCGTGTATAATTACTTGGCGAAGAGGGCTTTGAGGGCCTTGAGGAGGCCACACAAGGCCAGGCCGTCAGTCAGTTTGACACAGCGGTCAACAGCAGCACCGGCCAGGCCAAACAGCTTCCCCACTGAGTGACTCAGCTCCTCTACACAGTCTATCACCTCACCACGCTCCTGACAGAAGGAAGGGAATAAGGAGAGAGAGAAAGAGGGAGGGACAGAGAAAGAGGAGCGGGAGAGAGAAGAAAAAGTACGATGAAGAGAGAAGGCAAGAAGTACACGGTCAATGGTCACAAGGTCCTTTCCACCCGCCTTCCCAAAAAAATGAAATGACTATTGAATAAGGTTTGGTTTGTGCGTGTGTTTGTGTGTGTGCGGTGGTATCCTAGCAGATAAGAGCATTGAGCCAGTAATCAAAAGGTCGCCGATTCGAATCCCCGAGCCGACGAGGTGAGCAAGGCACTTTACCCTAATTGCTCCTGTAAGTCTCTTAAATGACTAAAATGTAAATGTGCCTCACCAGGGGCACAGCGCTGATCTGAATGAGGAGGTGGGACTCCTCCAGGTCTCCATACTGCAGCTGGTAGGGTTTGTAGGGGTCGTACAGGGCACTGACCAGCTCATTCACCTTCAGCAGGTTGTTCTCACCTGAGAGGTACAACCACAACATAAGTCTACCTTGTGAGTGCTGAACCCCCCCAAAAAAAAAAAAACGCTCAGATGTCAACCCTAAGGAAAAGTTTGAATTACCTGAGTAAGTTAGGATTCAGCATTTTATATATATCAAAACAATTAATTAGCGTCACTATCGAGATTACCATAAACATGTCATGAGCAGATCTTTCAAATACTTCAGTTTCCCTACTATAATTATGTTCCTATGGAATAGTCCCAAAAGTGCAAACTCCAAGCAAAATCAAGGCCACCTTTCAAGTATTTTGACGCAGGGCTGATATCATTACAATCTTAGAATCTATATCATCAATCTCACTGCTGACTAACAAGGGACTGCGGATGAAAATAAACTGTTTATCAAAATCAACAACTATTTTACACCTCAGCATTGACAGACTTGTCGAATAACGTGCAAATGATAGGCCTATAAATAAATACATAGACGCAGTAGCAGGCGAACAGACCCAGGTGAGGCAACATGGCCTGCGCCAGGCTCCTGCCGAAGGTGGCAGCGGTGTGGTGGAGCTCCAGCAGGGTGTCCAGCCGCTGCTCCTGGGGGGCGCGCTCCATGGCCGTGCTCAGACACACAGGGATGGAGGGCACCATGGCCCCCAGGGTCTGGATCAGCAGCACTGTCACCACCTCGTATGGGTTCTTAAACACCTGGTGGTGGAAGGTAGATCGATTCATATACAGTCAGTCATATGGGGACATGGGGTTAGGTTGGAGATGACAAGTTGTAGATGGAAGATTGTGGACCCTCTTCAGACATGTTTTTTTTACAGCAAGAATATATATATTTTTTTATTGTACAGTCTATTAGTGTAAGTCATGGTGTGTAAATGTATGGTAGTGTGAGTAAGGATGCCTAGAGCAGGGCTGCACGATATGGGCAATTATTATAATTTTTTTTATCAAAACACTTGGGTGAACGGTTGGAATCATATAAATACTTATTAAGAAGCAAAGTGGAAAGCAGCATCGTTTGTGTTTGGAACAATCTGTGGACTGCATGACTGGAACTGCATGCAAACTTATAGTGGATCGAACAGTGAGGAGGCGGAGCCGCGCTGCTTTGAGTGACATGGGGCAAGGCTTGTGGAAAGCAGACGCAAGAGAAGAGAGATGACAAACAAAGTACATTTTAAAAACTGACGCGGCCAAATGGAGTTTTAAAATATTGCATACGATATGGATCTCTTGAGATATGGACACTGCAAATGTCAATATTGCAATTTCGATGTGAATTGAATTACTTGGGCAGCCCTAACCGAGAGTATGCGTTGCTGTCTGATACAGTGTGGGAAGGATACTTAGTTGTGTGTGTTACGTTACGATGGAGCGCGTGTGTTATGGTATGATACAGAGCAGTGGTACTCAAAATCGGGGTCGAGTGGGAATTGCAGGGAATTACAGATCATTGTACGGGACAATATACAAACTTCTTTGAAAGATAATGAAAAATATACACATTTTATTGAGTAAAACAAAGTATTTATTGGTTATTTTAATTGTGATGAGAAAAGTATAAATCTAAATTTATTTGAAGAATTTCGCTAGAAATTCTGCTGAAAGAAATGGGATCCCACTGAAAAAGTTTAAAAAGCACTAGACTGTGTATGTGTGTGAGTATACCTGGCTGCTCCACTGTAGCTGGGAGTGCCAGGTGGAGAGCAGGGTGTCGTAGAACTCAGCCAGCTGCTGATTTAGACTCAGCTCACTCTGCGACAGATCCTGCCACACACTCACCAGCTGACCCTGGAAACACACACACACACACACACACACACACACACACACACACACACACACACACACACACACACACACACACACACACACACACACACACACACACACACACACACACACACACACACACACACACACACACACACACACACACACACACGAATTCAAGTCAACAATTGGAAAACACCTACAAAATAAACCACGTAAGCAATTACACTAAATTAAAATCAGTAATAATGTAACACATACCTTATGACACTTGTAGTAGTAGGCAAGAAGCTGTGGCATTCGGTCGATCTCCGTGAAGACTTTCACAAAGAGCTTGGCTTGGTCTGCAGAAGAAAAGAAAACCATAAGCCTAATCAGAATCAGGTTTCAGAAAGACCGGTCTAAACTAATACAGATTGAGCATTCCATCTCAACCCAATCATAAGTTATTTGCAGACCGTCTCTTACCTATAGACATGGAGTTGAAGGTGGCTACTATCTGGGGGCTGGCCAAGGCCTCCAGCCTGTTCTTCAGAGCCTCCAGGTGCACACATTTCTCAGAGTAGTCTGGTGTGTCCACCAGCATAGCCAGGCTGTTCTGCATGGCGGTCAGTTTAGAAGAGATTACAGCCATGTCCTGGGGGAATGAGGTAGTGGCAGAAAGTTCCGGTTAAATGGAAATCGATGTTTGGTCAAGTCAAAAATGAAAATGACGAGAGCTTGTGTGTTCCCGTTAACGTGAGATGTCTTCCACGTGCCACCTAAAATATCAAGTCACTGAATCCTTAAATCAGTGCAGAGAGATATTACATATCTGTGGAGTGGAGCAGGGTTTTAGAGGTTTTAGAGGTAGTTTGACGCCACCTGTGTCTTGAAGGTCTCCTCGATGTCTGCACTGAGCGTGCTCCATTTGTCTGCCTCCTGTAGTGCATCGGAGGCTAGGTGCATCCGAGACTTGACCTGATCGAGCTCCACCAAGACCTGCAACACAGAATCCACACGCCAAAGACTTATTAGTGCTGTATAACTGACAACACATAGTCGGACGTTTACACACACTTAGGTTGGAGTCATTAAAACTTGTTTTTCAACCACTCCACAAATCTCTTGTTAACAAACTATAGTTTTGGCAAGTCGGTTAGGACATCTACTTTGTGCGTGACAAGTCATTCTTCCAACAATTGTTTACAGACAGATTATTTCACTGTATCACAATTTCAGTGGGTCAGAAGTTTACATACACTAAGTTGATTGTGCCTTTAAACAGCTTGGAAAATTCCAGAAAATTATGTCATGACTTTAGAAGCTTCCGATTGACATAATTTGAATCAATTGGAGGTGTACCTGTAGATGTATTTCAAGGCCTACCTTCAAACTCAGTGCCTCTTTGCTTGACATCATGGGAAAATCAAAAGAAATCAGCCAAGACCTCAGAAAATGAAAAGTCTGGTTCATCCTTGGGAGAAATTTCCAAACGCCTGAAGGTACCACGTTCATCTGTACAAACAATAGTACGCAAGTATAATCACCATGGGACCACGCAGCCATCATACCGCTTAGGAAGGAGATGCGTTCTGTGTCCTAGAGATGAACGTACTTTGGTGCGTAAAGTGCAAATCAATCCCAGAACAACAGCAAAGGACCTTGTGAAGATGCTGGAGGAAACAGGTACAAAAATATCTATATCCACAGTAAAACAAGTCCTAGAAATGTCCTCTGGTCTGATGATACAAAAAATAGAACTGTTTTGCATTAATGACCATCGTTATGTTTGGAGGAAAAATGGGGAGGCTTGCAAGCCAAAGAACACCATCCCAACTGTGAAGCAGGGGGGTGGCAGCATCATGTTTTTGGGGTGCTTTGCTGCAGGAGGGTCTGTTGCACTTCACAAAATAGATGGTATCACGAGGCAGGAAAATTATGTGGATATATTGAAGCAACATCTCAAGACATCAGTCAGGAAGTTAAAGCTTGGTCGCAAATGGGTCTTCCAAACAGACAATGACCCCAAGCATACTTCTAAAGTTGTGGCAAAATGGCTTAAGGACAACAAAGTCAAGGTATTGGAGTGGCCATCACAAAGCCCTGACCTCAATCCTATCAACAAAAAAGTGTAGGCAGAACTGAAAAAGCGTGTGCGAGCAAGGAGGCCTACAAACCTGACTCAGTTACACCAGCTCTGTCAGGAGAAAGGGGCCAAAATTCACCCAACTTATTGTGGGAAGCTTGTGGAAGGGTACCCAAAACATTTGACTCAATTTGCATGTAAACTTCTG
This sequence comes from Oncorhynchus keta, assembly GCF_023373465.1. NCBI lineage: Eukaryota > Metazoa > Chordata > Actinopteri > Salmoniformes > Salmonidae > Oncorhynchus > Oncorhynchus keta. The sequence goes on from NC_068423.1 coordinate 9,087,255, forward strand.
ACCCACTGGAAATGTGATGAAAGAAATAAAAGCTGAAATAAATCTTTGTCTCTACTATTATTCTGACATTTCACATTCTTAAAATAAAGTGTTGATCTTAACTGACCTAAGACAGGGAATTGTTTTCTAGGATTAAATGTCCGGAATTGTGAAAAACTGAGTTTAAATGTATTTGGCTAAGGTGTATGTAAACTTCCGACTTCAAGTGCATTTGCCACACTGGGAGCTTGATATCCTACTTGAATAGGACAATATCCTGACCATAGTACTATATAGTATTATGCGACTGTGTGTATGTCGCCGTATCTACATGGACTGACTGTGCTGCATATTTGCGTGGTGTGTGTGTGTGTGTTTGCTTAGTCGCAAGTCAATTTCGATGAGGTATCCGTCTGATGTGCATTTTTAATGCAAATGGCTCCCATACCTGCATGGACTGAACAGTGTCCTGCTCAAATTTCCTGATGTCCTCTTTGACAAGGACCATCTGCTCCTTCAGGAATGACGCTTCCTGCTTCAGGGCCTCCACGTCCCGCAGCACTCTGGGCATGTTCTGCAGGGCCTGGTTACTGCTCTCTGAACAAGGAGAAATACAATTCAAATGTTTCCCATTGTGTACGTCAATGGTCAGAGAAGCAGGAGACATCAAATCATGCTTCGTAAACAACAGGTGTAGGCTAACAGTGAAATGCTTACTTACGGGCCCTTCCCAACAATGCAGAGACAGAAAATAGAGAAATAATAGAAAATAATCATCAATACACAATGAGTAACAATAGCTTGGCTTTATACACGGGGTACCAGTACCGAGTCAATGTGCAGGGGTACGAGGTAATCGAGGCAGATATGTACATAACTATGAATAAAGTAACTAGGCAACAGGTTAGACAAACAGTAGCAGCAGCGTATGTCATGAGTCAAAAACGTTTGTGCACATCTCCAGATTACGGCGCGTGTTTACGGAAAACAGAGTTCTGTTCTAATTAGCGATCAAGCATGCGCAGAACACCTGTGTGTAATGGGAGAAAGCCACCAGAACGTGTTGTAAATGACCAGCTGCAATGAAGTCTGTTAAAACCGTGTACAGTAAAAACAGTGTACAGTAAGTGTAGAATTATTTTGATGTGACATGAAATTAAAGGGCTTTACGTTTCTAAACCCGTATTACAATTAAGAACTGACTCATATTTAAGTTGAATATGTGGCTGTTTTGGCTACCAGAGCCAGTCTTCCTCTGAAAATAACAAGGTCCTTGGACAATTATTGGGTTACTGTAGCCTATGACTCTTGGTTCTTGCAGTTCAGTTAACTGAACCTGGAATGCTTATGTTTCTTGGTAGTTTCGGGGAACAGGCAGCAATAAAATAGCATGACTTGAGACACAAAATTTACAGTATGTCACAGTTACGTTAGCTTTGGGACAACATCGGGATATGGTGTGGTTCAGACAAAAGTTGGAATCAGACGTTTATTTGAAAGCGAGGGACACGTTTCACTTTGTTTGGTAAATAGTTCCTAGAGATTACAAAAAATGTTTTTTTTTGCGGGGGGATGGGGGTGAATCGGCTACATTGTGGTATGGTTATTTGTCGTCGCCACCCACCAGATCGTTCACAACTCAAGGAGTCCAACCAATAGATTCCCGATGTTGTCCCAAAGCTTAGTTACCCTCTATTGCATTGTTGACTTCCTGGATGAACAACTGCAGTTTCATGACCAGCGTTGCCGCGTGTGCATCTGCCTTCCCAGGCACATCCTTCTGCATCTTGAAGGCCCCATTCACCCAGTCCTTCACGTCGAAATCATCGTCCAGAAATTTGGAAAAGTCCATTTTGCCGTGCAACAAACTTCAGGTAGCTAGCGATGAGTGATGTCAAGAAAACCCACAATTCTGGGCGGGGATTAAAACAAGTTGGACAACATTGAAGACAGCTTTGTTTAGCTACCAATAATATTCACTATATAAAAAGTAATACTTACCATTTCACTTCTGAATGTGACATGAACGTAGACTGGCCATAAAGGCTAGCGAGCTGCTTCTCTTAATTTGAAACAATCTTAAGTTTTCCCAATTACAGGTTTAGAAACGAACAGAAAATATACAGCCCATGAGCATGAAATGACCATAATAACTAAATAGAGTTCGAGCAAAATAATTGCCTCCTCCAGAGTTGATTTGAATGTACTAAAACATCTAAAAATAAGAGTTTCTGCTTTGTTGACAGATGACAGCAATATCCTGTTTGCGCTCACTCAATAATCTTCCCCAAGAAACAAATGACTATAAATGGTTCCGTCCGCATTACAATGATCTATGCTCGAAAATGGGTCAAGATGAGAACATTAAAAATACAATTATTTTAAAGCATCCACGAGGTTAACTTTCAAGATGAATTATTGTATTTGTATATTAAATTAGGAAAAAGAGTTGTGTGACACTTGAAGTCTCTCGGTGAAACCAAATTCTGCCTCCTGATGGTCAATTTGCAAAACAACTAGTGACAATTTATATAAAACATGTGAATTACAAACCTAAACCTATATGGATGTTAACGTCTGAAATTTTCAGATTACTGGATTGGCTAGATTATTTTACATAAACGCAATTGTTTTAGCTGGATATGGATGGAGCCCAGGGTGAATTAATTACACCGATTGTGTTGCAAAACGTTTGCAACAGAAACCATTTTGCAACGAAAACAAGTTCCTATTGGACAAATTAAGGTATGTCCATTCCCGTTTCGTTCAGTTTGAAGTTTACTTCCGTTTGGTTCTTAAACGGTAAACGGTTTCCGTTGCAAGATGCAATGAATACACCCCAGATAGATACTACAAAGGACTACTTTTTTGTATTTTTTATGTTTTTTTATTATGAGCATAACAAATACAACAACAAAAAAATATACAAACCAGAGTACATAAACCTAACAGACAGGGGTATTACATATCAAGATTCATTTTCAATTTGTTAAATACTTTTCTGGTGTGTATTGCTTTTTTGTTTTTACATTTACTGATAATTTCAAAATAATATTTAAATCCTCTCTTAAATCATCTCTGCCCACTTAATTTTATGGACAAAGAATCTTCCATGAAAGATAAACAAATTAACAATGAAAGTTAAGTCAGGGTCCATATTAGTTGGATCAAAATAAAACATATCAGAATCTCTCATATTAACATTAACTAACCAGGAGTTAAATCTCTTTCCAATTTTCTCTACAATAGGAGAGGATTTTAAGTTGGCCTTTTCTTTCTGATCTTTGCTAACTGTAATACCAAGATATGTGATCACGTCTTTTACAGGGATATTACATACTGAGTTTAAGTCACATCTTTTCAACGCAAATAATTCACATTTCCTAATATTCAGAGATAAACCTGATACATGTAAGAAGGCATTAATACACTCAATAGCTTTCCTGACTTCATTATGATCTTTAAAAACAAAATGGTGGTGTCGTCAGCCAATTGTAAACATTTGATCTCTTTGTCTTGTATCTGAATACCCCCTAAACTATCCTTATTTATATGAAGTGACATAACTTGTGTGACCAATAAAAATAAGAAAGGCGAAATCGGGCATCCTTGTTTTAATTCCACGTCTAATGTCGAATCTCTGTGAAGTTCCATGGGATAATTGAACAGAGATGTTACTATTATTGTAAAGTTTCTTAATTACACTTTGAAGTCTCAAAAATAAAACAGTGTTCAACTGTATCAAATGCCATGTAAAAGTCTACAAATAAAATAAAGCTATCTTCCATAATGTGCTCATTGTAGTCTAACAAGTCCAATACAAGTAAAATATTATTACATATATGTCTGCCCTTAATAAAACCAGACTGGATATCATCAATGATTTGGTCAAGACCTTTTTTTAAAGTCTTTCTGCAAAGACGGATGCAAGTAGCTTTCCATCATTGTATACTAATGTGATTGGTCTCCAATCTTTGTTTGGTTTGTGTATTACAGAAATGAGGCCTTGTGTCATAGAAACAGGCAGGACCCCTAAATCAATTGCTTCCTTAAAAACATGAAATATAAATTCAATAATATCATCCGGAGAATATTTATAGAATTCACTAATAATGCCATCATTCCCTGGAGATTTGTTCTCTTTTAACTTGCTGATAAAATTTTTTTTATTTCATTGATAGAAATAATTTAATCACAAGACTTTTGGAAGTCTTCATCTATGAATTTTGCATAGTCTTTGACAGAGTCTAGAAAGGCAGATATGTCACTAGTAGGACAGGCATTACTGGTATAAAGGTTATCATAGAATTCTGAAACATATTTTGAAATATCTTTGGGGCTTTCATTTTCTTTGCCATCTATATTAAGCTTATGAATAGATGTAAATTCAGAATGGTTTCTTTCTAAATTGTGAAAGTGTTTTGTATTTTTTTCACCTTCCTCCAACCATCTCCTTCCTTCTTGATCTTACAAATGCCCCTTTTGCTCTCTCTTCATACATTCGGTCCATTTCTAGTTGTAAAGACAAAAACTGACCCTTTCCTTCTTCATCAAGGTCCTCCATAGAGATTAGAGAAAGGATTTCCTAAAGTTTATCTTCCCTATTATTTTTTTAATTCCAGCCCCCGTCCCCACAGGAGGCCTTTTGCTAGGCTGTCATTGTAAATAAGAATGTGTTCTTAACTGACTTACCTAGTTAAAGGTTAAATAAAATAAATGACGTTCTTTACCATTTGGCCATCAGATTTGCCACCAATGCTCCTTATAGGACACATCACTGATACATACTGCAGCCCTCATGCTCCACATACAACACCCGTTCTGCCAGTCACATTCTGTTAAAGGTCCCCAAAGCAAACACATCCCTGGGTCGCTCCTCTTCAGTTCTCTGCAGCTAGCTACTGGAACGATCTTCAAAAACACTCAAAACTGGACAGTTTTGTCTCAATCTCTTCATTCAAAGACTCAATCATGGACACTCTTACTGACAGTTGTGGCTGCTTTGCGTGATGTATTGTGGTCTCTACCTTCTTGCCTTTGTGCTGTCCTCTGTGCCCAATAATGTTTGTTTTTGCCATGTTTTGTGCTGCTACTATGTTGTTGTCGTCATGTGGTGTTGCTGCCATGCTGTGTTGTCTTAGGTCTCTATGTAGTGTTGTGGGGTCTCTTGTTGTAATGCGTTTTGTCCCCTATTTTTAATCCCAGCCCCCATCCCTGCAGGAGGCCTTTTGCCTTTCGGTAGGCCATCATTGTAAATAAGAATTTGTTCTTAACCGACATGCCTAGTTAAATAAAAGTACATAAAGAAAAAAATGGATATACCTCACCAGATGAGGAACCCCTTGGTTATGCAGTTATACTTCAAAGACATCTGTGGAGAACCTTTACCCTGCAACAGTAAAAAGCATCCAACAAAATGGCAGACATTTGGTGTCAATGGAGTCTAAATGTAATTCAAGAACAAATCACACGAGGTTCAGAAACGGTTAATTTATTTGACGTTTTACATTCAAACGAAAATAAAAAATATTCATATATATATTTTCATATGTAAGTATATGTTGCTAGTAAGCAAGGTACAGATTTAAAACGTAACACAAACAACTTCTGTGTGGCATACAGTATATTTACAAGGCGTGCTTTGAATACTATACAGTGTTTCCATAGCTGCACAGGTTTTGTGAATGTGTTTATCTTTGAACTCAAAACGAGCCAGAAAGATAAAAAGGGGTTTTAAAGAGAGGTCAGGGCATTGGACCAAGTGAAAGGTATATTCAGTTAAACATCTCCCCTCCCAGCATCAAAAATAAAAAAAGAGAAGAGCGGTGAAGCAAAGCAAAGCTTACGGAGGAGACGTCTGCTCAAACTGAACAATCACTAAAACACAAAAAGGAAAAATTATAGGAATTGATCAATTCACTAATTCAAATTAACAGTCATGCAAAGCTCTACATTAGGTCAACTTTCTGGGCTGAAAACCTCACACGACAAAAAGGCGTATGTTATCAGTAGCGAGTTAGGTTGTTTGCCATAATATTTGACAGTAGCCTAGCCGTGAAGTTTGGTTGCACGGTATATAGTTGGCTTGAAGCCACTACACCAACATTATAGAAGGAAAAAAAAAATCTGTTTCCTCAAGTAAATCAAGTAGTCACCAGATGCCACCACAATCCCTGGTCAACCCTACTCTTACATATCTCTTCCAGTAGTTATTTACAACAAGTGGAACAGCCACTTATTTAAAACACGTACAACATCATAATTAGAAATAGCAATTGTTGCTTGTGGTAACAAAACACTACAGCAGATATTCCAACGGATTCCTATTGGGACAGATTATTATACTGAACCAAACCCCTCTGTTTTGGCATTTCAGTGGATTAAGAAACTGAGAAGCCGAAAACATAATGGAAGATAAATGCTATCCTTAATAAGCCCTCTCGTAACTGCAATGCAGCCCAAAACATATTTAAATTCCCAGGAGAGTGGATATACTTATCACCGTATTACATTTCTAAACACGTCAAGGCCATGATTGACAGCTGCAAGAAGCATATTCACAGAATTAAACAGTGTAAATGAGAAACCGTAGCATATTAAAAAGCTTTCAATGAATCCAAAAACGGGCAACAACAAAAAAAACTTTAATTAAGTCAGAGCACTTTCTATTCCGGACGGGGTGCAGTTAGTCCAGGATCACGGTAGAGTTGTAATGTGTATGTTCTCTGCAGTCTGATCGCCATTTTCATTTGAGTGAAGTGTGGAAAAGAAACAGAGTCCACAATATTCAGATCTTTCTGGAATCTTTCGCTTCGAACAGCTTCATGCGCTCCTGCACGGTCAGTCCCTCTTTGAGGCTCTGAGAGAAAGAAAATGTGTCAATTAAATTTAAACCAATATATTGTCTGGCTTCAAGGCCAGAACACTATTCATGTTAAACATTATTCATATAAACAACCACAAGTGTAACTTTTCGGCCTGGCAAGAGCCCAGGATTCACCGTTAGAGAATATGTTATTTAGGGGTGTTATGTTGGTGAATCACAGTAAAGAAACCGGTAGTAGGGTTTAAAGTTAACATCAACTTGGCTGACATGTCATCTAAATGTTGACATTCTGACAGACATTTTAAAAATGGGGACTCGACTACGACCACCCAAGGTGTGTTGGTGAAGTTTGGGATGCTAAATGACACACAGTCATGCAAGTCAGACAAAACACACATACCAGACAAAACACAACACAAACATACACACAAGACAACACAAAACCATACAACACAAAAACAACCACTGTGACATGTTTATGTGCCGTACAGACAAAATAAAAAACAGAAATGTTCACAGACAAAAGTTATTCAACAGAACACCACAGTTAATGTAAGTTCCTTGACTGACCAGGGAAGGGAGAGAAGTTTCCTGGGCTCATTGTGGTACAAACATGAGTTATTTCATGGATACCTTTGTACTGTACTACAAAGACATCCAAACCACTGCCCCCATCTCCAGCCCAAACTGCACACCCAAGCAGTGTTTTGACCAAGGGGGGGGGATCACCGAGTTGATAACGTTCAAGGAGTTAAAAGACAAGTGGCATTCCAGCTTATACTGGGATCGTTACATATACTGGCCTACTCGTAGTATTCTCCACAGCTACTGCAGGTGACTAGTAATTCCTAGTCCACGCAACGCACAAACGTACATCTGCTGTGCCCCAATAGGCTTACTGTAGTAAGCTTCCTTTCCTCGTTCCCTTTCCTTCATGACCACTGAGCTTACAGAACATGACAGGTGAGTCAAGATGGACGATCCAGCCCTTTTATAAACCAGTGGTGATGATGAGGGAGAGAAGATGCGGTCAGAAAGACATTTGAGAGGACTGGGAGCAAAGTGTAATACTAATCATTTGGCGGGTGCTTATTTGTCCTATTTCACATGTACACGTGTCTATCATACGCATGTGTGAATTGGAAATGTGTGTTCGGCATATCCCAAGTCCCCCCGAGACACCCTCGGAGAGTGGGGTCACGGCCAGGGTCAGCCATTATTAACAGCGACCCTGGAGCAATAAGGGTTAAGTGCCTGGCTCAAGGGTACAGACAGATTTTTCACCTTGGGAATAGAACTAGCGATCTTTCGGATATTAGCCAGATTTAACCGATAGAGCCATTGTCCACAGATATGCTCCAATCTGCGATTGCTACATCCATGTTTGTACTATTAAAATAATGACATAACGCCATTTAATTACTCTTGAATAATATCATTTACAACTGCTTCATTCAACTGTCTTACCGTACCACGTCAGAACCCAAATTATACTATTTTATTAATCCAATGTTTGTAAATACCGTTATTGTAAACAAACACTGTATAGTAAACATGGGGCAGCAGGTCGCCTAGTGGTTAGAGCATTGGGCCAGTAACCGAAAAGTTGCTGGATCGAATCCCCGAGCTGACAAGGCAAAAATCTGTCGTTCTCCCTCCGAACAACGCAGTCATTGTAAATAAGCCGACTCATTGTAACATAAGCCGACTCATTGTAACATAAGCCGACTTGTCTAGTTAAATAAAAGGTACAATATTTTTATTTTTTTAAAGCCTCAAGGTTAAAACTATAATGTTGATCTCATGGATGGTCAGTCCTTGTATCCATAACACCTATCTATGAATTTGAAAGTGGTTACATTTCTCCTGCCCCATTCCTCAGCTTTTTACCAAAACAGTGATGGGGTAGTTGCTGTGTTTTCTGTTTGAACTCATTCTCATATCCTTCCTGTTTGGCCCTGTCCGGGGGTGTCCTCGGATGGGGCCACAGTGTCTCCTGACCCCTCCTGTCTCAGCCTCCAGTATTTATCCTGCAGTAGTTTATGTGTCGGGGGGCTAGGGTCAGTTTGTTATATCTGGAGTACTTCTCCTGTCCTATTCGGTGTCCTGTGTGAATCTAAGTGTGCGTTCTCTAATTCTCTCCTTCTCTCTTTCTTTCTCTCTCTCTCTCGGAGGACCTGAGCCCTAGGACCATGCCCCAGGACTACCTGACATGATGACTCCTTGCTGTCCCCAGTCCACCTGGCCATGCTGCTGCTCCAGTTTCAACTGTTCTGCCTTACTATTATTCAACCATGCTGGTCATTTATGAACATTTGAACATCTTGGCCACGTTCTGTTATAATCTCCACCCGGCACAGCCAGAAGAGGACTGGCCAACCCACATATGCTCTCTCTAATTCTCTCTTTCTTTCTCTCTCTCTCTCGGAGGACCTGAGCCCTAGGACCGTGCCCCAGGACTACCTGACATGAAGGCTCCTTGCTGTCCCCAGTCCACCTGACTGTGCTGCTGCTCCAGTTTCAACTGTTCTGCCTTATTATTATTCGACCATGCTGGTCATTTATGAACATTTGAACATCTTGGTCATGTTCTGTTATAATCTCTACCCGGCACAGCCAGAAGAGGACTGGCCACCCCACATAGCCCGGTTCCTCTCTAGGTTTCTTCCTAGGTTTTGGCCTTTCTAGGGAGTTTTTCCTAGCCACCGTGCTTTTACACCTGCATTGTCTGCTGTTTGGGGTTTTAGGCTGGGTTTCTGTACAGCACTTTGAGATATCAGCTGATGTACGAAGGGCTATATAAATACATTTGATTTGATTTGATTCTAGGCACTGAAGAACCCATGCCCCTGCAAGGCAGACCTTACCACTCTGAAAGACCTGCATGTCTTACCTTCTGCTGTACTACATCAAGTGAAAGTTCATTGCACCAGTTTTATTGGGGGGGGGGGGGCATAGAGGAGAGGCAAGGGTAATAGAGCGCAACATGCTGTGTGGTTGGGGTGGGACATGCTCACTCAAGGACATGCTATACCTACATCTTGGGGTAAGGGGGAGAATCACCCCTCAAGGGGGGGTGTCAGCTATCCCAGATGACCTGTTCAGTGATGGACTGATGTGGGAAGACAGGAGGACAAGCTTACCACATATAAAACACGATTGATTGACGGACTGACCCGTAAGAAAACACACACTAACATAATCTATATGTGCACACCTACACTCGTTCACACGTGCACACACTCGCACGATTCTAAAATGGTGAACAAATATGTTGAATTTACAACTAAACCCGGGGGATTTCTGCATCAGGAATGTCCACATTAGCGTACCTTTGATCTAACACCTCTTATTTGCTTGGAGAGAGTCGATCGTTCCTTTTTCAAAAAATCTGGATTACTTTTCGATTTCATGATATCTGCAAAAACAAAATTAGGTGGAAAAAAAAGGCGTGGACATGAATTAATCATAATCATAGCGCCCCCCCCCACATCAACCTGATCCATTTTTAAACATTGCAAGTAACTCTAAATGCATAGGGGTCCAAGAGGGTTATGGTTTCCCACTAACCATATCCAGGGGTAGCCGACCCATCAACGTTCCTCTCCCCCAGTGCTTCCGTGGCAACCAGTAGCTTCTCCGTCAGCTTGGTGATGTCACAGTCAGCCTTGGCCTTCACGATGCTGAGCTCTGTGTAGATGTCTTTGTACTTGTCTGTGGCATATTTCTTATCCTTTTCACAAAAAAAGAGTGGGGGAAAAAAACATTGATTTAGCCATTGACTTCAAACTTGGTGTTTTTTTTGGTAGCCTGGGGTCCAAACTGATTTTCTACGGCTCAGTGAAACACTGAGGAAGCGGAGCAAAATATTTTGGATTCCAGGTTATATTGTTGGTGGACATCGAAAGGTTAGTCCTCAAAGAACAGTGTTTAGAATAACTAACATGATCTTGATAGAAAAGATTGAGGATAAGAGTGTGTTTTTCCATACCCTTAATGCAGACTGAAGTTCATCCTTCAGCGAATGGATTTCCTGTTTGAGATACTGGATTTCGGACTCCTTGATACGCAATAAGACCTAAAATTGAGATGTACAGTAAATAAAGTTCGACATCAAACATAGAACACCAGTGTGGCCAATGTGTGTGTGAGACGGAGAGTACAGTACCTCCAGTTCATAGAGGTCCTTGCCCTGGGTGAAGGGTGACAGAGCCGTTTCTCCGCTGTAGCAGGAGCGCATGCGTGTGATCTCCACGGTCAGACGGTTATTCAGCTCCTATGGGTCGGTCACACAGAGGTCAGAGTTCACATTATTCAACTGGGGCATCCGGACTGTTTCAAGGCCAACAGGATCACACAGTGTAGAAATAAATCAAATCATTTAAAATACTTCACCAGAAAGCACGACTTAGCCACAGAGGAATCGAGGATCATTGGCTTCTTTAAGAAAAATAGCTGTGGATTGTTTCAAATCACAAGCTCGTAGGCCTATGCCTTTTGGAAGCCCACAATTTGGGCAGTGCGCGTGGCAATAGACCTAGCTGATATTTGAGTTGCGGCTGTCAGTGAAAAGCATCTAAAATATGCGCGAGTATAATTTAAAATGTTGAGACAAGAAGGGGAGGGGTGTGTGGCAAAGATATAGGTGAGTTTCTCTCCAGCATGGCTCAGCTGTCTCCCGCCAATTCTTGCACATTCATTGTGTGAATTGTTTAGCCTTTCGATGAAACATTTTTTTTTTTACATTCTCTATTACATATGTCACCAGTAGTAAAGGTACCATTAATCCCCATCATTTGGTTACATTAATTTCTGTTAATCCTTAAATCTATTGACGAACCCATGCATAACAAGTAACAAGCACACAATCCCCATCAAAACCCGTCAGTTTAAACTAGAGATCTGATATTTTCATCCACACATCTGTGGCGGAAGGTGACCGAGCCACAGCAGTGTTTGGAAGACCATGAGTCCCAAAAAATTCCGGCTTCTCACGAAAACATCTGCAGCGTCCTAACGATTTTGGCCTACAAAAACAATGTTCCCTCAAAAAAATGTTTTTTTGTCACTGAGCAAATTTCAGGTCTGCTAAGCGCAAACTTGAACATTGTGAAAATTCTGCGCAACTCGTCTGTGAACTCTGAGGCTGTACTCGCTTTAAGTTACAGTTACAGCGGCCAAGTAGGTTACTGTGGCTATTTGATCATAATCTAGGCCATCCAGAGTGGCCTACCATCAAAAACAAATGGGGAAAATGCATCCCATAACATTTTAGCATGGAAAAAGCTGTTCTATCATTCAGCCTACTGAAGCAGCAAATGTGTGGTGTTTAATGTAGGCCTACATTCCATTAAACCTGTTTATCCACTTGTCCTTCAGATAAGGTGGTGACTGAACATGTTGCATTGTTTGATGCAAGAAATCGCATTGCAAAATACAATGCATTATTATGTCATTATTACAGTGAATCAGACAAATCATGCTACCCTCTATTGGCTACTTAGCGTAATCAAAAGTCTCAAAATATCCACACCACCTCTTTAAGACATCAAAAAAACTCACTAACTAGCACCGAGCAGCAGTCCGAAGGGATGGTCGTCTACATACCAATGAAAAGATGACTCACAAACACGAATGTGTTCTCCGTTTTGCCCTACAACCCCCACGGGACTAGTCTGAAGTCGGTACTGCCGATGTGCCAATTTCTGTCTGTAGCGTCCTAACTGTTCCGGCTAAAAATCTAACACCATGGTGTTCTCCGTTTTGCTCTACAACCCCCACAAGTGTCACGGGACTCATCTGAATGTAAATGGTACTGTTTTTTTATTTTTATTAATGATAGTATGGATGTAGTTTTTGTGGCAAAATAAGATTTCTTCTAGATACAGGAAAGATACTTCAAACCTTATTCCTTATGATTTAGTTTTTGACTCTGTTTTGCCACTTATTAACATTTTATTCAATGTATTCCATGGGCTACAGTATAGTAGTAAAGGCCAAATTCATTATTTTATCAAGCAACAATACAAAATAAAATAAAAAGTGATACCTACAGGGTTCCCATACACACAAAATGCTTATTTCTCTCAAATCTTGGGCACAAATTTGTTTGCATTCCTGTTAGTGACCATTTCTCTGCCAAGATAATCCAGCCACTTTACAGGTGGCCCATATCAAGAAGCTGATTAAACAGCAGGATCATTACACAGGTGCACCTTGTGCTGGGGATATTAAAAGGCCACTCTAAAATGTGCAGTTTTGCCACACAAGGCAATGCAGGAATGTGCAGGAATGTCTACCAGAGCTGATGCCAGAGAATTTAATGTGAATTTCTCTACCATAAACCTCCAAAGTTGGCAGTACATCCAACTGGCCTCACAACTGCAGACCATGTGTAACGATGCCAGCCCAGGACCTCCACACCTGACTTCTTCTCCTGCGGGATCGTCTGAGACCAGTCACCACCAGACAGCTGATGAAACTATAGGTTGGCACAACCGAATCATTTCTACACAAATTGTCATAAACAGTCTCAGGGAAGCTCATCTGCATGCTCGTCATCCTCACCAGGGTCTTGACCTGACTGCAGTTCGGCCTCACTGCAACCGACTCCAGTGGGCAAATGCTCACCTTCGATAGCCACTGGAACCCGGTAGAAGTGTGCTCTTCACATATGGATCCCGGTTTCAACCCTACCGGGCAGATGGCAGACAGCGTGTATGGAGTTGTGTAGGTGAGCGGTTTGCTGATGTCAATGTTGTGAACAGAGTGCCCAATGGTGGTGGTGGGGTTATGGTATGGGCAGGTATAAGCTACGGACAATTAACACAACTTGATTTTATCAATGGCAATTGACGAGATCCTGAGGCCCATTGTCGTGTCATTCATCTACCACCATCACCTGTTTCAGCATGATAATGCAAGGCCCCATGTCGTAAGGATCTGTACACAATTCCTGGAAGCTGAAAATGTCCCAGTTCTTCCATGGCCAACATACTCACCAGACATGTCACCCATTGAGCATGTTTGGAATGCTCTGGATTGACGTGTACGACAGCGTGTTCAAGTTCCCACAATTATCCAGCAACTTCGCACACAGCCATTGAAGAGGAGTGGGACAACATTCCACAAGCCACAGTCAAAAGCCTGATCAACTCTATGTGAAGGAGATGTGTCGCGCTGCATGAAGCAAATGGTGGTCACACCAGATACGGACTGGTTTTCTGATCCACATCCCTACTTTAAAAAAATATGTATCTGTGGACCAACTGATGCATATCTGTATTCCCAGTCATGTGAAATCCATAGATTAGGGCCTAATGAATTTAATTAAATTGACTGATTTCCTTATATGAACTGTAACTCAGTAAAATCTTTACATGACTCATATTTCCATCAATGAACAAAAAGCGTAATTTGGCAATGTTTTTTTCTTCTCTTCTCCCAGTCATTTTTGGCCGGTAAACAATTGCCGGCTAACGGAAACCGTGTTCTGTGTGTACCTGGTTGTGTGCGTTGAGCTCCTGGTTCTCCCTCTGACATTGTCTGAGGGCCTGTCTCTCAGCCTCCAGGGCCTGGGCCAGGTGGGCATTCTCCAGACACTTCTGAGAGTACTGCTCCGACAACACCTCCAGCTCCCTCTGGATCGACTGCAGCTCCTCCCTGAGACACAGTCACGTGTACATACAGTGCCTTCAGAAAGTATTCATACCCCTTTACTTATTCCACATTTTGCTGTGTTACAACCTGAATTAAAAATGTATTAAGAAAATATATTTCTCACCCATCTACAAACAATACCCCATAATGACAAAGTGAAAACATGTTTAGATATTTTTTTAGCAACATCTTTTTAAAATGATATATTCAAAATGAAATACAGAAATCGAATGTACATAAGTATTCACACCACTGAGTCAATACATGTTAGAGTTAAATAAAAAAAACATTTAAAAAAACTGAGGCAGTGATTACAGCTGTGAGTCTTTCTGGGTAAGTCTCGAAGAGCTTTGTAATATATAATAATAATATAATAATATAATATAATAATAATATATGCCATTTAGCAGTGCTTTGCACACCTGTATTGTGCAATATTTGCCCATTATTATTTTTGCTCTGTCAAGATTGTTGCTAGGCAACCATGTTCAAGTCTTGTCATCAATTTTCAAGCAGATTTAAGTCAAAACTTTAACTAGGCAACTCGGGAACATTAATTGTCTTCTTGGTAAGCAACTCCTGTGTAGATTTGGCCTTGTATTTCAGGATATTGTGCTGCTGAAAGGTGATTTAATCTCCCAGTGTCTTGGTGGAAAGCAGACTGAACCAGGTTTTCCTCTAGGATTTTGCCTGTGCATAGCTCAATTCAGGTTTTTTTTAATCCTGAAAAACTCCACAGTCCCTAACAATTACAAGCATTCCCATAACATGATGCAGCCACCACTATGCTTATATGGAAAGTGGAATATGGAAAGTGGTACTCCGTAATATTTTGTATTGGATTTTCCCCAAACAAACAATTCAAATCAAATGTTATTGGTGACAAACACATATTTAGCAGATGTTATTGCGGATGTAGCGAATTGCTTGTGTTCCTAGCTCCAACAATGCAGTAGTATCTAACAATGATTCCATGTCTATGTACAGTACCAGTCAAAAGTTGACACCTACTCATTCAATGGTTTTTCTTAATTTTAAAAAACTATTTTCTACATTGTAGAACAATAGTAAAGACATCAACACTATGAAATAACACACATGGAATCATACATTTTATATTTGAGATTCTTCAAAGTAGCCACCCTATGCCTTGATAACAGCTTTGCACACACTTAATGTGTACTACAGTCAATGAACTTCGGTAGCGTTTTCCTCAAATTTGCTTTGTTAAAATCTCCAGCTACAATAAATGCGTCCCCAGGATATGAAGTTTACAGTTTGCACAAAGTCCAGTGTAGTTCCTTGAGGGCCGTAGTGGTATCGGATTGAGGGGGATTATACACGGCTGTGACTATAACCAAAGAGAATTCTCTTGGGAGGTAATGCCGTCAGCATTTGATTGGGAGGTATTCTAGGTTGGGTTTCTGTACGTTATCACCATCACATCACCGCCTTTCTTCTTCCCAGAGAGTTCTTTATTCCTGTCTGTGCGATGTACTGAGAACCCAGCTGGCTGTATGGACAGGGACAGTATATCCGGAGAGGGCCATGATTCCGTGAAACAGAGTATGTTACAGTCCCTGATGTCTCTCAGGAAGGAGATCCTCGCCCTAAGCTCATCTACTTTATTGTCCGGATACTGAAGCGAATAACATACCCGGAAGTGGTAGATGGTGTACATGCCATCTTGGAGCAACCTCTGGAATCGGTTCAATTGCCCAGGGGGGTACGAACAAAGCATCCAATTCGGGAAAGTTGTATTCCTGGTCTTAATGCTGGTGAGTTACCGCCGCTCTGATATCGGAAAGTTCTTTCCGGCTGTATGTAGTAACATAAAAAACATTCTGGGCTAATAATGTAAGTATTAACACACACAAAAAAATATTGTAAAGTTGCTTCGGAGCTAGAAGCAGAGCTGCCATGTCTGTCGGCATCATCTTTTTGTTCTGAATACAAAGTGTTAATTGCTTTGCCACATTTTTTCCAGTATTACTTGTTGTACAGGCTTCTTTCTTCTCACACTGTCAACTGGGTTAGTATTCTGGAGTAACTACAATGTTGTTGAGCCATCCTGAAGCAGCAACCACCATGCTTGAAAATATGAAGAGTACTCTGATGTGTTGTTTTGGATTCGCCCCAAACATAACACTTTGTATTTTTTATTCTGTACAGGCTTCTTTCTTTTCACTCTGTCATTTAGGTTAGTATTGTGGAGTAACTGCAATGTTGATCCATCCTCAGTTCTCCCAGCGCAGCCATTAAACTCATTAAACTGTTTTAAAAGTCACCATTGGCCTCATGGTGAAATTCCTGAGCAGTTTCCTTCCTCTGTCAACTGAGTTAGGAAGGACGCCTGTATCTTTGTAGTGACTGGGTGTATTAATACACCATACAAAATGTTAATAAATTCCCCATGCTCAAAGGGATATTCAATGTTTGCTTTAAAAAAATATATATCTACCAATAGGTGCCCTACTTTCTGAGGCTACTTTCTGAGGCCGTACTCCCTGGTCTTTGTGGTTGAATCTGTGTTTGAAATTCACTGCTTGACTGAGGGACCTTACAGATAATTAATTGTATGTGGGGTACAGAGATGAGGTGGCCATTCAAAAATCATGTTAAAACACTATTATTGCACAAAAAGTGAGTCCAAGCAACATATGTGACTTGTTTAGCAAATGTTTTACTCCTGAACTTATTTAGGCTTGCCATAACAATGGGATCGATACGTATTGACTCAAGACATTTCAGATTTTTCATTTTTAACACATTTGTAAAAAAATATATATATATAAAAAAGGAAATCCACTTTGACATTATTGTGTGTAGACCCGGTGACAAACAATTTATATTTAATACATTTTCAATTCAGGCTGTAACACAACAAAATATGGTAAAGGTCAAGTGGTGTGAATACTTTGAAGGCATACACAACCCCCTTCCCCGAGGAGACCTTTTACCAGTTGCCACTGTCACCTTGCAGCAAATGCATCAGTAAAAAGGTCTAGATATACAAGTCAGCTTTGATTGATTAGTGTATATGGGCCCATAAGTAGACAAACACCATATGTATTTTGAAAGTGAAGCTAACATTTTTTTTACTTGTCTCTATACTCCAGCATTTTTGATTTGAGATCAAATGTTTCATGACTCGACAGTACAGAATGTCACCTTATATTTGAGGGTATTTTCGATCATCTGTTTTACCGTTTATAAAAGAAAGCACAATGTATCTATTCCTTCCATTTGAAGTCATAAGTATTTGGACAAATCCACTTATAGTGTATTAAAGTGGTTAAAAGTATAGTATTTGGTCCCATATTCCTAGCACGCAATGACTACATCAAGCTTGTTACTCTACAAACTCATGGAATGCATTTGCTGTTTGTTTTGGGTTATGTTTTGCCCAACAGGAACTGAAATGGAGAAAGACGACTGGAGTAATTATAACAAACAATTCAATTCTAAAAGCCATAACTAGAGCAAGGTAAAAAGGTAACTGCCAAAATAAAGGATGTAAATGAGGGATACAAAGTATATTGACAGCAGGTGGTTCCACACAGGTGCGGTTCCTGAATTAATGAAGCAATTAAATCATCCCATCATGCTTAGGGTCATGTATAAAAAATGCCTAGTTGCCCAGCATTTTAGCTACCATGCCTAGAAGAGATCTTAGTGACTTTGAAAGAGGGGTCTCAAATGGGCATAGGGGGTTTAAAGGGTTTGTTTGCGTGTGTGTGTCACCAGATCTCAACCCAACTGAACACTTACGGGAGATTCTGGAGCGGTGCCTGAGACGGCGTTTTCCACCACAATCAACAAAACAATTATGGAATTTCGTGTGGAAGAATGGCGTCGCATCCCTCCAATAGAGTTCTGGACATTTATAGAATCTATGGCAAGGTGCACTGAAGCTGCTCTGGCGGCCCATCGCTTTATATTGGCGTTTCCTTTTAGCAGTTACCTGTATTTTGTTTCATTTGAAAACAGTATAACTTTTTCCAATCTCTAAATAAGTAGATTAATATTTAGAAGAGCTAAGACGTTTTGGAACACTAACGTAATGATTACGAAAAACCATGAATAAACAATGAATAATGATGAGTGAGAAAAGTACAGAGGTTACAACAAAACATGCTAACCGCTCACCATTACCAACAACAGAGGTTACAACAAAACATGCTAACCGCTCACCATTACCAACAACAGAGGTTACAACAAAACATGCTAACCGCTCACCATTACCAACAACAGAGGTTACAACA
This sequence comes from Oncorhynchus keta, assembly GCF_023373465.1. Classification (NCBI taxonomy): domain Eukaryota; kingdom Metazoa; phylum Chordata; class Actinopteri; order Salmoniformes; family Salmonidae; genus Oncorhynchus; species Oncorhynchus keta. The sequence goes on from NC_068423.1 coordinate 9,105,984, forward strand.
AAACATGCTAACCGCTCACCATTACCAACAACAGAGGTTACAACAAAACATGCTAACCGCTCACCATTACCAACAACAGAGGTTACAACAAAACATGCTAACCGCTCACCATTACCAAACAACAGAGGTTACAACAAAACATGCTAACCGCTCACCATTACCAACAACAGAGGTTACAACAAAACATGCTAACCGCTCACCATTACCAACAACAGAGGTTACAACAAAACATGCTAACCGCTCACCATTACCAACAACAGAGGTTACAACAAAACATGCTAACCGCTCACCATTACCAACAACAGAGGTTACAACAAAACATGCTAACCGCTCACCATTACCAAACAACAGAGGTTACAACAAAACATGCTAACCGCTCACCATTACCAACAACAGAGGTTACAACAAAACATGCTAACCGCTCACCATTACCAACAACAGAGGTTACAACAAAACATGCTAACCGCTCACCATTACCAACAACAGAGGTTACAACAAAACATGCTAACCGCTCACCATTACCAACAACAGAGGTTACAACAAAACATGCTAACCGCTCACCATTACCAACAACAGAGGTTACAACAAAACATGCTAACCGCTCACCATTACCAAACAACAGAGGTTACAACAAAACATGCTAACCGCTCACCATTACCAAACAACAGAGGTTACAACAAAACATGCTAACCGCTCACCATTACCAACAACAGAGGTTACAACAAAACATGCTAACCGCTCACCATTACCAACAACAGAGGTTACAACAAAACATGCTAACCGCTCACCATTACCAACAACAGGGGCGGGGTGGTCTGATCCGTGTGTGTAACTTTCTCACTCATCATTATTCACGATTCATTCATTATTAGCCATTATTAATCATGGTAGCATCCACAATAATGTAGAAGTGTTCAGAAACATATTCTATTCTTAATTACAATAAAAGTGACTCAAATCACAGAACATTATTCACCCTTCAGTTCCTATTAGGCAAAACATAATCAGAAACAACCAAAACGTACTGCAAATGCATCCAACACGTTTGTAAAGTCAGTCATTGTGTGCAACGATGTAGTCAATGTCTAAGGATATCTGTAGTGTCTGTAGGGACCAAATACTAAAACAGTTTACTACTTTAATATACAATAAGAGATTTTAAAAATTTTATTTTACCCACTTTTTTCACCCCAAATTCATAGTATCCAATTGTTTTTCATAGTTACTATCTTGTCTCATCGCTTCAACTCCCGTAATGTAGGGACTAGATATATAAAGTACTTTCATTTCTAAAAGGCTAAAAAGATACAGTTTTGTATGAAAATACCCTCAAATAAAAGGCAACATTCTGTACTGTCGCCTCATATGACACATTTGTTCAAATACATATGGTGTCGATCGAGTGTCTCTATATAGAGCTCACTACAGTCATTCAAATCTCTGCTATTGTCTGCTACGTACCAGTTGTGTTCCCAACCAAAATAGGGACTTACTGATACTGCTCGTGCAGCTCGTCGATGTCGGTGCTCAGTCCGCTGATTTGGGAGCGCTGGTTCTTCTCCATTTCCTCTCGGTGTGCGTTCTTCATAGCCTCAATAGCTGGAACACAGAAAGCTAGCGGTCAGAGTCATTACAATTGTAGGCAGGAAAAAAAAAAAGCCAACCAAATCTCGCAAACACTAGGGATTGGCCAATGCAGGGGCTAATCTTTACCAGCGATGGTGGCGGCCGTCTCTTCAGCCAGTAGCCTCTCCTTCTCCTCCAGTAGTTTGGAGACCTCCCTCTGGTGCTGCCTCTGGAGGTCCTCGACGACCTTGTGGTGGGTCTCCTCCATGGCTGTGAAGCCTCGCTCACACGTAGCCTGGGGGAGAAGGGGTTAATACTGTTGGCATTGTTTAAAGCTCCCCACGGCGTAGTCGTATGCTATTAAGGCCTTAAATCATTGAGTGAAGAACGTTTCCTTATCCTTACCAGATTTATGATGAAATTTAGTATGCTCAAGCGATCGGAGTAATCTAACTTGGGACGGTCTGTGAGACGTCAGTCCCATTTGTGTTATGTGCTCTGACGAGTCTTCATGGTGAATTATTTACCAGTGCAAGCAGAATTAAATCTGAGAAAGTCATGCAAGCATTTTTTGGGATCAGAAGCCAAGCAATGTTAGTATGAGGGAGTGTGTTTAAGGCAGCCAATTTTATCAGGGCAAAGAAGAGGACATCGAATAAGATTTGAATCAGTCTTTCTAGAAACATGTGTATCAACATTTCTGCAATTGGTTTCAGATACTAAAACAGCATATGTTCATAGTTCAGCGTTTAGTATATTTCGAAACATAATGTTGCGTGTTACAGAGACTGGGCATTGTTGTCTGTGTGGGGGTAATATATTATGGTTATAGAGTAACCGGGAGAAAAGGTATGGTTCTGAAGCATGAGTGACTACAATGCTGCATTTCAATAGAAGTCATTTGTATTGTATGCTACTTTGTGGATAACAATTATGTTGTAGATCAAACTAATATTTAATAGGATAGTTCCATATGAAATCATCAAATCATCCTTACCACATTCTACAAAAGTATCCATGAATGTTTGGCCATGGGAGAAATGGATGTAGTGCCATTTCTGGATCAGAGTGCCCCCTCCCCCACTCAGGAGATTTTTCAGTTGATTTCATATGTAATGACCCAAGAATATGACAAATTATTCTAATAATAATAATGTTTGCAATTCCCATAGTTTGACTGATTATAACAACCATCGCAACCAACTATTCAGTCATGCTCTACTACTGGGCTTACCACATGAAGACTACAATTTACGACGTTAAGAAAGGAAGAACAAAAACCTTTAGACTTTCAAAGTCTCTCTGGTATTTCTCTCTCAGGCTGGCCACATCTCCCTCCAGATGCTTGGTCTCCAGTTCGTCCCTCATGGTGTCCATCTGGGTCTCCAGCTCCTGGATCCTGTCCTTCAGGACTACCATGGGGTCCGTCGCCACCCTAGCCTGACCCTCCTCCCCCTTACCCTGCTCCTCTTCCTCCATGGGCCAAGCCTGCTCAGTGGATGGGGTGACCTCCTCGGGTAGTGGAGACTGAGAGTGGCCCGACTCAGGGCTACTATCGCCCTTGCTTCCGCTATCCTCTTGGTCTTGGATGGAGCGGATGGTCTCTGTGTAGTGGGTGTGCAGCCTCTGGATCTCCTCCTGGTGGACCTGCTGCAGCTCTCGGATCTGCCCCTGGAACTGCTCCTCCAGTCTCCTTAGGTGGCCTTCGTGGCGCTCCTCTATGGTGTCCATGTCCACCAGCAGGACTTCCAGCTTCCGCTGGCTGTCGGCCGTGGTCTCCATCAGGGCCAGCTCGGTGGAGGCCCGGCCCTGCTCCGCCTGACTCAGCTCCAGTTGGTGCCTCTGCCTCAGCTCCTCGGTCTCCCTGTGGAAGCGCTCCTCCAGGAGAGCCAGCCGCTCCTGCTGCTGGGAGAGCTGTTCCACTCGCTGGCCCATTTCCCCTCTCAGGGCCTGGTTCTCATCCTGAAGGGAGGCCATTGTACACGTGAAGCCCTGGCGCTCCTCCTGTAGGGAGGCCTCGTAGCGCTCCCGAATGGCACCAACAGTGCAGGCGTGCTCCTGGACAAGTACGTCCATGCTATGGCCAGCTTGCCGATATCGGACCAGGTCCCGCTCGTGGTCGGCTCTTAGCCTACAGGCTACGTAGGCCACCTGGGCCTGGATAAGCGCCTCACGCATGCAAAGGGATCCACCCGTGAGGTTGAGGTTGGATTGGTAACTTGAGTTTGCTTGGATAATATTGGCTAAGCCAGGATGGCTGCCGCTCTCAATTGCTTGGGAAAATCTGTGGAGGATAGCTGCCTGTCTCTCTAGCTCAGCGGCCAAGTTGTCTCGCCCAACTTGCAGAGATTCAACAGAGTCAACGCTACAAGATGGCACGCCTCCCACTAAGTGTCTATCCACTACTTCCTCAGCCAAATCCTGTGCCTCCTCCATTTCAATCTGCTCCATATAGGGAGTCAGTTCACTTACGTCAGCTAAACTCTGCTCCTCACTAAAGCCAAACTCACTACTGACGTCTTGAAGGACTTCTGTCAAATCAAGTCTTGTGGGAGCTTGGATAATCTCTTTCAAAGCAGATTCCCTTTGTTGTAAGCTCCCATGGGCTTGGGCCAATTCCCTTTTGAGCATTTTGAACTTGTCCTCATAAAAGCTCTTAAGACTCTGAAGAGAGTGCGATAATTCAGCTTTGACACAGGTGTTATAGATAACAGTAACATTAGCCTCAAGGGACATACTAGCCACTGTTGATTTAACATCGGAGCTTTCTCCCTGCATCAATTCACAACGGGATTCCATTTTCTCCACCTCGGCCCAGAAGGCACTCTCTAACATTAGCTTCCTGGTCAAGACGTCTGCATAAACAATTGCCACACAATCGCCATCACTTCTTTTGATGGTCTCAGTCTCTCTACATATCTCGATAAGACGTTGCAAAAGGTCAGAGTCTGGATTCTGTATCAAAAAAGCCATCTTATTCAAAACCATTGCCTCAAAAGACAGTGTTTTGGCAAAGAGTCGTATCGTTTCCTCATTCGATGCTTTGCTCTTGTGAATCTCTTGGGCTGGACTTTGTGTGACCTCTGACGGGTGCTCATTCCATGTCATCCCGCCCTCTCTAATGTACAATGTTGCACTAACTAACTCATTCTCGATCTCAGACAAAGTGTGGAGCTGCAGCCCTGTACTGCCCGGGCAATGACTACTTAGAATACCCCTGACTTTCTCCCTACTGGACTCTACACAGACTAGGGCCTTGGCGTATTGGTGCTTAGCAGCTGTAATCTGACTAACTGGCCCAGGGAGGGCACTGCTGGGTGCTTCTTCCTGTTCGAGTCTAGCATTGAGCTCCTGGAGCTCTGAATCAGTCCCTGCCCAGGAGCCATGTCCCTCCATCAGACCCTCTGGCTGGTCCACCCGCTGCTCCTCAAGCTTCTGGGTGAGGTCTCTAAGCTTCTCCTCTGTGGCCAGAAGCTTGATCTCCAGGGCAGTTATGATGGAAATAAACTTCTCTGGGTCGCTGCAGAACTGGAATGTAATATCAGAAGAGTTGGTCTCCATGGACAGTTGGAAGTCTTGGCTGATCTCTTGGCTAATCTCTTCGCTAATGTCTGAGGAAGTATTGTCTGCATTACTGGTCTCCAGGTCCTCTGATTGGATGTATTTTTGGCATTGAATGCTGGAGAACCGTATCCTCTGCCTTTTAGCTTGAGACTCATCACTGTCTGAGGAGCTCTTCACCTTGGAACCCAAGTCAAAGGTCAGCGAGGAGTCTGTGTTCGTTGGCAAGGAGTTTGAGGACGACTGGCCCCTTTCCTTGGTTGTTTCCCGAGCATGGAGAGCCCCCTCTTGGGCTCGTTGGCGTTCCATCCGAAGGTCGGCATAGCCCAGCTGCAGGGCATTGAGGTGCTGCTCCAGCTCTGCAATGCGGTCCTCTGCCACCACCAGCTTGGCCTGCAGGTCCGTCTCCGCACTGCAGGCTTCGCTCTGGCCCCTAAGGCCCTTGTCCATCTGGCAGAGCAGCGCTTCCCTGGCCTGAAGCCTCTGCTCAGTCTCCTCCAGGCTGCTACCCAGGGCGGCCATCTTGATGAGGGCCTCGTTCAGGTCCTCCTCCTTGCGCTCCACTAGTCTCTCGTACATCTCCTTGGTCTGCCGTATCTCCTCCTCCTTCTCCTGGAGCACACGGCTGATCTTCTGGAACTCCTCCGACGCCCTCTCATAGGAGTGCTCCAGTGTATAGTAGTCGGCCTCCTCGGTTTCCAGCCGGCTACGGAGTTTGGTCACCTCCCGGTCTGCCTCAGAGATCTGGTTGAGGAGCTCCTGGCAGCGGCAGGTCAGCCGGCCCTTCTCCTCCTCCAGCCTGCAGACGCTCTCCCTCAGCGTCTCCGCCACATCCGTTGTCTGGGCCAAATCCTCCTGCAGCCGCATCACTTCCTCCCTGACCTCGTCTCCATCCGAGGCACGCATCCCCCTCAGAAGAGCCTCCACCTGCTGCTCCGCCTCCAGCAGCCTCTCCTCCAGCTCTGCCCGCCCAGACTCAGCCTCAGCCAGCCTCCGGGCTAGGCTCTGCCTCTCCCGCTCATGGCTCTCCTGCAGGGAGCGCTGCTCCGTCCTCAGGCGCTCCTCCTTCAGGGCCTGGCCCTGCTCGGTGGCGCTCAGCCGGCCTGTCACCTCCGCCAGCCTCTCCTGAAGCCTGTGCACCTCCCTCAGGTGGTCCCTCTGCAGGGCCTGCTGGCGCTCCAGATGCCTCAGGGCCTGGCTCCTTTCCAGAAGGCTGGCCTCCACCTCCCGGAGCCTGTCCTCGCTGTCCCTTAGCTGGACCCGCAAAGTGGCGTCGCTGCGCACCCACTCCTCCTCCTGCTCCCGGGAGCGCTCCTGCTCCAGCTTGAGTTCGTTTCTCATGCGGGCCACGGCCTGCTCGCTGGCCAGGATCTCAGCCATGGCAGAGCTGAGCTTGGCCTGCAGGGCCTGGATGTCAGCCTCGTGGCGTCCAATGGCGTCCTGGGCATCGGTGTAGCTCCTCCTCAGAGTCTGCACCTGGTGCTGGGCCAGGTCCTGTTTGCGTCGCTGGGCCTCCAGATCATTCTGCAGGTCTTGGTTGAGCTTATGCAGACGTTGCCATGGCGCTCTGTGTGGTGAGGAGGAGGGGGGCGAGGTGCCGCTCTTTAAAAGATTGATGAGACAGTTTGATTAGTGACATCATCTTTTATTTACCCCCACAGTTACGGTGAACCACATCTCTGGGGCTATGAGGAAAAACCCGGGAATTTCATTCCCATCTCAATATAGATTTGATATATTTTGATATCTTTTGAAAAGCTTTGTCCCAAGCTTCCCACTGTGCTTTTTCAGGGTGACCTCAAGGGTGAAAATGGAAAATAACTAAATATAATGAAGGGTGGGAAAAAAAATCCAAAATGGTGAATATAAAGTGACTGAACAAGATACATATTCAACGGTGAATAAGATGGTGAAACTAAAACGAGTCAAGTGGTCTCTTATTGCCCCTGATATTTCAACTCGCACATAATTATAATGCACGTTGAAGGAAAGAAAGGGCGAATGTGACGAGGAAACGATCACATATCCAGCGTGCCGTCACTACATGTGGGAACATGAACTGTAAATGAATGAAGAACTGAATGCAACCATGCATACTCCCAAACACCAAAAAGTCATGCACAAAAACAGGCTGAGAGGACAGGATGGCGAGAACGACAGGAAAGAAAAAGCACAGCGGCAAAGCTCCTCTAGGTTCTTACCTTCGGCATCAATCCAAACCAATCACCCCCCCCCCCAGTAGATGTGAGACTCCGTAAAAACAGTTAGCGAAAAACCATGCCGAGACCACCACAACCATGCACATCGGTTTTTAAGGACTAAGACCCCACACCTGTTAGTAGAATCACACACACACACACACACACACCACAAAGTCAGAAACGCCACACACGCGACATCGTCAACCTCACGCTATCAGGTTGTATTCCCATCAGTGCGAACATTGCCTTCGATTGTAAAATACTGTGTCTCACCCTAAGATGTTCAGTAATGTAATACACAAACTGAATACGAAACCCTGCTGCCGAAAACAAGCCAGAATATCAAACGATGAAAGCCCTCCAAACATGAACTCACAGGAAAAGGGTACGTCGTTTAAAATGATTTAAAGCGACATGATTGGTAATCTCTCAAGTTGTAATAATAGCCAACTAACTGAATCTAATAACCAACTAATCAGACGTGATCAGCTACTGTTGGCGTGTGGTACCTGTAGCACGTAGCCCTCCCTGGCACTGTGCTCTCTGCCCCTGGCATCTTCCAGCTGCTCCTGCAGCATGTTGTTCTGCTCCTGCAGCCTGGCCAGCTCCTTCTGGGTCTGCCCCAGCTGCATCATTCACATGCATTAGAATATAGTACGCTTCCTCATTATAATGACACACAGTAGAATAATTGAAGCTTTGGCCGGTGTGCATAAAAGCCTACCTCTTTGTCCAGCAGGGCAGCTAGCTCCTGTGGGGGCAGTCTCTCAGTGAGGCAGGCGTCAGTGGTGCTGATGGGCACCTGCTTCTCCTCTCGGAGCGGCGTGGTCTCCACCTGATGCCACCGCTGCTCGATCTCCACCTGCACGTCGGGGGCTCTGCCGTCGCTCTCCCCGCTCCCCTCTGCACCAGGCTCAGGGTGGTCGACCTCCATCCTCCCCTGGTCCTGGGACTCCCCGGGCTTCCTCGGTTCGGCCCCCACTGCATTTACAGTGGCCGTCATTGTGGTGGTGACCGTGCTGGGTGCGTGGGTGTCCTGCTGAAAGCGCTGTGGTCTTTCTTCCCGCCGCCGCCCCCGCTCCTGCTCTGACTCCTCCCTGGTTGCCACGGCGGAGCCCCGGCCGGGTGGAGGTGCCGAAATAGAGGAGGAAGTTGGCGGGGAAGAGGTGGTGGAGACGGGGGAGGACGCCAGGGAAGAAGTGGAGGAGGACGAAGAGGAGGTGGAAGAGGAAGAAGCAGAGGTGGGGTCAACAGTATCTGGTGCTTTGTCCCTCTTGGGGTCCTCCGTCTGTCCGGGCTGGAATTCGGACCAGTCGTAAGTTTTGGAGCGGCCTTCTCGCCTACGCTCTCTTACCCGGCTCTTGCGTGGCTCCGAGGCGGGGGTGGCGACTGTGGCAGGAGCGTGGTCTACGGACCTCTGTGTTTTGACCACCCGGACCTCCACCCGGGGGCTCTCGGGGCTGGGGTCAGGGCCTGGCTGGGGAGACGGATGCAGCACCACCCGTCCTCTGGCCTTCTCCTCAAGGAGGGAGCTGAGGACATGGGAGGAGTGAGAGAGAAGGAAATGAATGGAGAGGAAGAGAGAGAAAGAGACTGGTCAGTGATGGCTTAAGACGCTCAGTACGGGTGTTAAGACAAATCAGCACGTTCGAGAGGATCGGCCTGAGCAAGGATGACCGTGCAGAATCCCTGACCTACAATCATCTTGCGCCCCCCAGATAATGACTAATGATGTGACCAATGCCGATGCCCTCAAAATGCGCTGAAGAAGCCCATGCAAACTCAGCTACACAGACACTGCTACAAAACATCAACTATTCACTTACAACAAAACATCTCTGTGCTTACAAAGTAAGCTTAAACCACAACAGCAAATGAGAGGAATACATTGGGACATTTTAGCACTAAAGCAGTCTGGAAGAATTGGGCCAAACTGCAGTGAGTGCATGATGGGCCTCAGATCAGATTTGGCCTTTCTCTTTCGTAAGACATGTCTGTAATCCGAGACTTGAGCCGAGCGCACTGCAGTTTCTCAACTTTAGCCGTTTGTACAGTAGACGAGCGGGGGAATGTGGTCACAGTCATCTGCACACTGCTTGGCATTCACTGAAACCGCGATGGGGAGTGCGCACCTAAAAAAGTGGGCTGACGGGAAAGTCTATTTCCGGGGGGGGGTCGGTCAGAGGAATGGGAGAGGGGTACAATCCAAGAGAAGAGAAGTCCGCGAGTTGTCTACGCAGGAACGCCAAAAATATCCCACATTCCTGTTTCGAGGGAGCCGCCTTCGAGTCGGACAGCAGCACAGCCATACGTGAGTTCAGTAAACAGGGGTAAAACCCTATACACCAAACCCCCTATAGTCATCAGCTGGAAGGTCTATGGGAACAGCTAGGATGTCCATGCGCCAACTCCCCCTCCCCCACTACCGTTGCCATCCCTGCTGAAGAAAATCCTAGGGAAAAAAACACTGAACCCAATACAGAGTCCATAGGCATATGAAGAGCCCCAGTGAAAGACAAGACCTCTAGGCAGAAACACTAGCGCAGGGGGCTAAAATGATCCGACAACAAAATCGGTAATGCTTCTGTTGCCGCGATACACTTAGGACAGTGTTTGCACCAAGGTGGCACTGACACGAGTCTCCCCTCGTGCTCCAGCTGCCTTTTCATGGTTCATCAAAGCAGAACACACATACTGTAAGTGTTACCATATACGTCTCATTTTGTCCCTTCTTCGTTATCTCTATACAGCACCTTTTATCAACCTAAAATAGTTTTCTACGCTGATCGAGCCAGGTAAGATAGATGACTATTTCAATTGACTGATGGTGCGCGTACTGCAGCGGGCTTCCTGAGCAGTACTACTTGGAGACATTACTCAATGTTCAGGACACAGGGCGGGACGACAAAACACGCAGGCAGGCATTACTGAACCATTACATCACGGGGAGAGGGGGGTGGGGACGTGGATCAACACACAAGCGCTCCAACCTGGGCTTCAGAACCGACAGTTTCAGAGAGACGTTTTTCCTGGAAGCAGAGAGGGTGGAAATACCAGAGGAGGAAGAGGAGGATGAGGAGAGAGATTAGTGAGAGTAAATAAAAGTGAGGAAATTGTTATGTCCGTCAGTGGCGGGTTGTGTCGACACACTCCCTCCCACACTCTGTGTGTTAGTCTTACCGGGTGACATCGGGAGGAGCGATGGTGGGCCGCGCGTTCTTCATGATGGCCTGAATCCAGTTGCGGCGGATTCCCGAGGTCATGGCCGACAGGGTGCACGCCCCCTCCTTACTCTGGACAAAGGGAGGGCAGGGCAGGAGGGGACGACAGGGCAGGAGGGGCACAGTGTTAGAATGGCTAGCTGACGGTGACGAACAGTACTATTTAAGATGCACTCCTATCGACCAGTAGTAGCTAACTAATAAATGTCAGTAACCAAAATGTTAGGGAGTAAACCAAAATGCACCCCCACTGAATCCTGTCCCAAATCTTGTGCTCATTCCCCATCTCTAATGTGTTCACACCATAACAGGAAACGTATCCCAATGACAGCACAGTGAATACAATTAATTACTATAACGAGTGTACCTTGATGAATTAGGGCTGGGCGATATGACGATACATATCGTGTGGCGATAGATGTTTTTCTATCATTTCATGTTATGCTCTATCGTTTATTACGTTGTGTCGCAAATCTCTCTTCACGGCAATATTTTTAGTCAATTGGACGACGCTTTACGTTCTTCCACAAAATGTCCATCTACGGATGAGACCCCAAAAAAGTACAGTCGAGTGCTCAAAACAAACCCCCGACGCAGACGTTGCGTTAGACTTTTGACCGCGCACCACCATATGGCAAAGAATGACGAAGACAGGAGATAACAGCTGCCGTTACAACTTACATCTGCAAAGACATGGCCCCAATTTACACGGTTGAGAAATTAGGGTTTCGTGAGTTGGTGCTAACACCAAGGTACCAAATTGTTATGTGACAGGAATTAATGCCAAAATAACATGCAAAACAGGCAAGCCACCAAAAATAAATAAATAAATAAATAAATAAATAAATAAATATATATATATATATATATATATATATACACACACACACATTTATATGGTCTATATTTAAGTGTTTTATATTTACCTTTTTAGATTTTATACATTAATATACATTTATGGGGCGGCAGCGTAGCCTAGTGGTTAGAGCGTTGGACTAGTAACCGGAAGGTTGCGAGTTCAAACCCCCGAGCTGACAAGGTACAAATCTGTCGTTCTGCCCCTGAACAGGCAGTTGACCCACTGTTCTCAGGCCGTCATTGAAAATAAGAATATGTTCTTACCTGACTTGCCTGGTTAAATAAAGGTAAAATAAATAAAAAATAATATACATACATACATACATACATACATATTACATGCTTAATTGAAAATGTGCAAAGGTTCTAAATAAAAGGAGAAATAATCAAATGAGTAAGTACCTTTTATTTGTTGAGTATAATTCAAAATGTAATAAGAAATAGGCCTTTACATCTGGTCATTTTATATAAACTTTATTCACTGAATTGACAGAAAATGTGCTATATCGTGATATGCATAATTAATAGGTGCTATGAAATGACCTATATCGAGATATGAGATTTTGGCCATATCACCCAGCCCTACAATGAATGAAAAACAAAGTGCACTCTCCATCCTGGGCTTCTACCGGATGTTACATTCATTTACATCATTCTGTTTTGGTGGTTCCCCCACTGGGTCACGTCTCATTCCCGGCCTCCATCCGGTCTGCCCATGATGCAGAGCGCTAAAAGGTGTTATAAATACTGGAGTTATTCATTTCTTGTCACTAAACCGGTGTTGTTCTCAGCCAAAGAGAGAATGATCTCCTCCCACTGCTCTATTTCTGAACCCCCGAAACAGAAAATAACCAGAGAAGCGCCAGGAGAGCGGGCTCCAGCTCCTAGCCAATGTAAACACAACAACCATCCCACAGCAGAAGCGACATGGATGTCATGTGTCCATGGGGCCTCGTACTAACTTCAGATCTGGGCATGTCTCCCGCATTGACATCGGTGCTTAGAGAGAACGTTTCGGATGTGGCCCATCGCCAAGAGATCAAGTGTTTGGCCTATAGTCAAGGGAAATGTTGCATCGCGAGGTAATCATCCTCACCTTGCTCCTCCTATGGAAGGTCATCACACATTCCATCCTGTGTGCCATTAAAGCTTATAGCGAAAGCCTTCAAAACTATTTTTAGAAAAATAGGTTTTCCAAAACACGCAGGCACCAACATTGAGTAAGCGCCGACGTAAGACCAGGTTGGTCTTTTGAATGAGCGAGGTTAGACAAACATGTTATTCAGGGCCTCCGGGTGTTGGTGGTGGGGGGGGGTGGCAACGTCTGTGGCAGACTTAGATCCAATGATGTCACTCTCTCACAGGGGGATGACAGGTCAAGTGACATCCCTCACGATGGGGCAAATAAATGTTTCGGGAAGAGAAATGACCAAACCCAATGCCGCCGGCAATACCACATGTTGTCAATGCTGCTTTTAGAGTGCAGGGTCACAGCTGAGCAACAATTTGTTAGAGATGGGAAAGGTACGGACCATTTTAGGTTTGATCGATGGTATAGATGAGCAAAGTACAACCACAAAACACTCACAAGGATTTGGAAGCCATAGTTCCTCTGTACTGGGAACTCTGTGACATCATAACAGGTGGACAGGTCAATCTCACCGTCCATATCAGCAGCCTGGAATAAAAACAACAAAAAGGTAAAGGGAAGTATTAACATTACACTGCATACATTGTTTGTTTGTTCTTTTTTTTTTTCCAGTGAGTCTTACCTCCTCAGCTATTGAGTCCCTGTAGTATCGTAGACTCTGGTCTGTGAGAACAAACCAGTGTTTCTTCCACTAGGAGGTCAAAAAATAAATCACATTTACTAGTTTTGTTAGAGCATTACTCTCCTACTTAAATCCATGAGAGATGTCATAAGGCACGGCTAATCATTTAGAAACACAACCAGGATTCCTGCTCATAAAGTACATTACCATTCCATCCTCGTATAGCTTGGTCATCCATCCTTTCTTGAAATTCAACAGATCTGGCTACATTGAAAACAAACAAAAAAACAACAGCTTCAATTCATGACTCGATTTACAACTAGCTTATGCTCATGGCTATCATTATCAGTGTTCGCTGCTTTATCGGTAGTCATTTACGCATAATATGTAATAGCTCTCGGCTAACAAAGTAGCTAACAGATTTTTGTCCAGAGCCAGACAGCTCACTGCAATGCTCCTAATAAACAGCCAAGAGCTCAGCAGCTAACAGCTAACAGCTTTTCAGTCCACGTTGCCACCCAGATTCGACTAATGGGAAGAGTGGCCCACCCAACCCAATAGCGACCTTTCGTTGAACCCTGAAATACAGTAAACTTGCAAATGCATTAAAGAAAATGTAAATGTTGCCATTACGACAGAACTGCCACAGTCTTCAGATGTCCAAAATATCTATATTAGTGCTATATTTATATTAGTCTTGGATTCGTTCAACTAATATAGAAATCACAGTGCAGAAAGAGAACCCCTTCTATGCTTTCATCCACAGAAAGACTCAATGAATGACCACTCGATCCACAACAAGTGAGCCCTTCTTCGCCAAACTCTCACTGCTCAACGAAGCAAACCAAGAACGTCTGCTACCGTCCATTTAGTCAACAAACAGGAACTGCGCTACGTTTGACCTCTACCTGGTTTCTGTTGATCCTCATCAGGTGTGGCACGGCCACGGTCTGGTGGAGACTCATTAACGCAAACTCTCTCTTCCACTTGACTCCCTCTCTCCCTCGCTCTCTGTGCGTCTTTGCACAAAGAGCTGGCGCTTTAACACCCTTCACTCCAGCTATTTATAACAGGGGGCTATTTTGGCAGCTGCAGCTCAGCCATACCATCCACACGTTGACAGGAGGACCACTAACACCACCCCGGGACAGTTCCCAGATCATATCTAAGTAACACTGAGATCCATGCATGTAATCTGTTGTAAAGTAACCTATGGTAAGGTTAAGTAACATAGGGTAAAGTAACATAACCTAGTACAGGCCTGGGCAAAGGCCGGCCCGGGGGCCATATGTGGCACGCGACCTGATTCAATACGGCCCGCTGAATAATGCTTAGATCACAAAGAATTTGCGATAGTAAAGTTTGGAGAAACGTATTTGTTATTCGGATTAAAAGCCCAATGAATACTCGCCTTTGTGTAATGACTTAACTCCCACCGCTCGTGGGACATTTATTTGAAGGCACGTATAAATAACAAGGACAGACAGTGACTGACAGGCTGACACACTTCACAGTTACAAATAGTAGCAAACTAGAAATTGTGCAAAAAAATAGTTTTTCAAAGAATAGGAAATTAGACAATCAATGTCAGGTGTTCCAGCAAGAGTGGCCATCGAAATATTTATTTATTGAGGTATCAGGGAAAGCTGTGTGCTTAGTGTGCAAAGAGCATTGCTGTCTTGAAAGACTACAACTCGTCCTGACACTTCCAGACGAAGCACGCAGAGAAATATAGGAACACGTTTTCTGAGCAGAGAGGGCAAGTCCATCGAAAGAGTTGCTTTCTCAGTTGCAAAAGCAGCAAGGACTTTTCACAAACGGCATTCAGAAAACGACGGAATTGCGAGAGCTAGCTATGTACTGTCCCACAAAATTGCCAAACATAGCAAGCCATTCGCTGAGGGCCAATTCATTAGAGAATGTTTCATTGACTCTGCAGCAATTTTGCCCCGACAAGAAAATAGCTGTTTGAAAATGTTTCCCTGTCAAGACGAACAGTGACACGGTGTGTTGAGGACAACGCAGAGAATATAGAACAACAGTTGAAAGTCAAGGTAAAATATTTCAACTATTTCTCCTTGACCCTGGACGAGATCCAGTGATGCAGTTGTTGATATTCTTCCGAGGCATAACCTCAGACTTTGAACATATAGAAGAGCTTGCTTCAGTGCAGTCAATGAAGAGCACAACCACAGGGAAACATTTATTGGAGGAGGTTAATAAGTATGTGGCAAAGCTGGGACTGAGTTTTGACATTTTTTCCACTGTGACCACTGATGGGTGCCCAAATATGACAGGAAAAAACATTGGCCTTTTGAAAAGGATATACAAGATCAAGTAGCTGAGCTGAACCCAGATGAGAAAATCATTTTCCTGCATTGCATTATTCATCAGGAGGTGCTCTGTAAATGTGTTCTGAAAATGAGCCATGTTGTGGATTCAGTCACTAAAGTGGTACACTTCATAAGAGGAAAATCTTTAAACCACATGCAGTTTCTCACGGTAGGAAGAGACAGAGTCGGGTCATCCAGACCTCCCCTACTACACAAACGTGAGATGTCTGAGTTTGGGGGAAGGTGCTTAAAAAGGGTGTGGGACCAGAAGTCGGAGATTGCGGAGTTTTGCAAATGAAAGGAAAGTATGTGGATTTCCCTCAACTGCAAAAGGCAAGATAAAGAACGGCTGGCTGATTTTGCCTTCACCGTGGACATCATGGCCCTCATGAATGAACTGTATTCCAAACTACAAGGGAAGGGCCTTTTTGCACTTCAGATGTACAGCTTTGTCGAAAGCCTGCAAGGGAAAATTACTCCTCCTGACCCTGCAAGTAGAAGCAGACAATCTCACCCACTTTCAGACACTACTAGTCTGTTCCCTATCAGATGACAACAATCTCACCCACCTTCCGACACTATTAGTCTGTTCCCTATCAGATGACAACAATCTCACCCACCTTCCGACACTATTAGTCTGTTCCCTATCAGATGACCAGCGGGAGAAGTATACATCGCTGCTGCGTGCTTTGAACTGAGTTTTCTCATCGTTTTGAGGATTTCAAAGTGTTGGAAAATCACATACTGTTTCCTCTCCTTTCACCTTCAATGTGGATAACGCTCCCACTGATCTGCAACTTGAGCTTATCGAACGATGGCAAAGATGTATTCTAATGTGGCCTTCCATGGAAAATAATTGCCCAGGCCTGACCTAGTATAAACTAAAGTGACCGAAAGTAAAGTAACCTAGTGTTAAGAAAAATAAAGTAACCTAGTGTTAAGTAAAGTAAAGTAACCTAGTGTTAAGTAAAGTAAAGTAACCTAGTGTTAAGTAAAGTAACCTAGTGTAAAGTAAAGTAACCTAGTGTAAAGTAAAGTGAAGTAACCTAGTGTTAAGTAAAGTGAAGTAACCTAGCGCAAAGTAACAACCTATCACAAACTAAAGTGACCTAATGTAAAGTAACCTAGCATAAAGTACAGTGGAGTGACCTAGTGTTAAGTAAAGTAAAGTAACCTAGTGTTAAGTAAAGTAAAGTAACCTAGTGTTAAGTAAAGTAAACTAGTGTAAAGTAAAGTAACCTAGTGTTAAGTAAAGTAACCTAGTGTTAAGTAAAGTAACCTAGTGTTAAGTAAAGTAACCTAGTGTTAAGTAAAGTAACCTAGTGTTAAGTAAAGTAACCTAGTGTTAAGTAAAGTGAAGTAACCTAGTGTTAAGTAAAGTGAAGTAACCTAGTGTTAAGTAAAGTAAAGTAACCTAGCATAAAGAAAAGTGAAGTAACCTAGCGCAAAGTAACAACCTATCACAAACTAAAGTGACCTAATGTAAAGTAACCTAGTATAAAGTACAGTGGAGTGACCTAGTGTTAAGTAAAGTAACCTAGTATAAAGTACAGTGGAGTGACCTAGCGCAAAGTAACAACCCATCACAAACTAAAGTGACCTAATGTAAAGTAACCTAGTATAAAGTACAGTGGAGTGACCTAGTGTTAAGTAAAGTAACCTAGTATAAAGTACAGTGGAGTGACCTAGCGCAAAGTAACAACCCATCACAAACTAAAGTGACCTAATGTAAAGTAACCTAGTATAAAGTACAGTGGAGTGACCTAGTGTTAAGTAAAGTAACCTAGTATAAAGTACAGTGGAGTGACCTAGCGCAAAGTAACAACCCATCACAAACTAAAGTGACCTAATGTAAAGTAACCTAGTATAAAGTACAGTGGAGTGACCTAGTGTTAAGTAAAGTAACCTAGTATAAAGTACAGTGGAGTGACCTAGCGCAAAGTAACAACCCATCACAAACTAAAGTGACCTAATGTAAAGTAACCTAGTATAAAGTACAGTGGAGTGACCTAGTGTTAAGTAAAGTAACCTAGTATAAAGTACAGTGGAGTGACCTAGCGCAAAGTAACAACCCATCACAAACTAAAGTGACCTAATGTAAAGTAACCTAGTATAAAGTACAGTGGAGTGACCTAGTGTTAAGTAAAGTAACCTAGTATAAAGTACAGTGGAGTGACCTTGCGTAAAGTAAAGTACTGCCCAGCACTCACAGTCATAGAGGACTCGGTCACTCGGCGGTCCAGAGACTTTGCCCTCCGGAAGTTGAATGAGCAGGACACATCAGGAACGCGACGCTCCTTCTCAGCATCCAATGACATCTCCTGAAAATGCCCAACATACAGCTCCTGAAAATGCCCAACATATAGGGTCGACATGACATGAATCCATTGGCTATGAAATATGACTAAAAACACTCACTACAGCTCATAAAAAGCATTCGCTTTATCTACATTTTTTGCTTTATAACCTCATTCCCCTCAATCTACACACGATACCCCATAACAGGATTTTAGAAACCTTTGCAAGTATTCAAACCCTTTGCTATGAGACTCAAAATTGAGCTCCGGTGGATCCTGCTTCCATTAATCATCCTTGAGAGGTTTCTACAACTTGATTGGAGTCCACCTGTGGTAAATTCAATTGATTGGACATGATTTGGAAAGGCACACACCTCTCAATATAAGGTCCCACAGTTGACAGTGCATAAGGTCCCACAGTCAGAGCAAGAACCAAGCCATGAGGTCAAAGGGATTGTCCGTAGAGCTCCGAGACAGGATTGTGTCGAGGCACAGATCTGGGGAAGGGTACCAAAAAATTTCTGCACAACTGAAGAACACAGTGGCCTCCATCATTCTTAAATGGAAGACGTTTGGAACCACCAAGACTCTTTGTAAGGCTGGCTTCCCGGCCAAACTGAGCAATCAGGGGAGAAGGGCCTTAATCAGGGAGTTGACCAAGAACCCAATGGTCACTAACAGAGCTCCAGAGTTCCTCTGTGGAGAAGGGAGAACCTTCCAGAAGGACAACCATCTCTGCAGCACTCTACCACTTATCATTAAAAGGCACATGACAGCCTGCTTGGAGTTTGCCAAAAGGCACCTAAAGGACTGTCAAACCATGAAAAACAAGATTCACTAGTCTGATGAAACCAAGATTGAACTCTTTGGCCTGAATGCCAAGCATCACGTCTGGAGGAAACCTTGCACCATCCCTACGGTGAATCGTGGTGGTGGCAGCATCATGCTGTGGGGATGTTTTTGTGGCAGGGACTGGGAGACTAGTCAGGATCGAGGCACAGATGAACGGAGAAAAGTACAAAGGGGTCCTTGATGAAAACCTGCTCCAGACCGCTAAGGACCTCCGACTACGACAAAGGTTCACCTTCCAACAGGTCAACGACCCTAAGCACACAGCCAAGACAAACGCAGGAGTGGTTTCAGGACAAGTCTCTGAACGTTCTTGAGTGTCCCAGCCAGAGCCCAGACTTGAACCAGAACTAACATCTCTGGAGAGACCTGAAAATAGCTGTGCAGCGACGCTCTCCATCCAACCTGCCGGAGCTTGAGAGGATCTGCAGGGAAGAATTGGAGAAACTCCCCTAATACAGGTGTGCCAAGCTTGTAGCATCATACCCAAGAAGACTTGAGGCTGTAATAGCTGCCAAAGGTGCTTCAACAAAGTACTGAGTAAAGGGTCTGAATACTTGTGTAAATGTGATAGTTAAAAATTTGAATACATTTGCAAACATTTCTAAAAACCTGTTTTTGCTTTGTCATTAAGGGGTATTGTGTGTAGATTGATGGGGGGGGATAATTGAATCCATTCTAGAATTAAGGATGTAAAGTAGCAAAATGTGGAAAAAGTCAAGGGGTCTGAATACTTCCCGAATGCACCATAAACTACTGTAGTGTATGTATTCACGTAAATTTTAACACGGTTATCTTCATATTGACATCAACTGAAACATTTATGAAAGGTTTATGATGAATGAGAGTTCTCCGTAAATTGGAGCTAATGTTAGGTGCCATGTATGGTTTATGACCCCTAACGACAGCCTTGTGTTAGGGGGGAGGGAGGGGGGGACGTTACCTGTTTGCAAGCGAGGGAGCGTCTCTCGCTACGCCCCTGCCTCTGGACAGACACGGTATTGGAGGGGGGCTCCGAAGGAGAGGTGGTGTCCATGTGTTCCACGCCCTCCCCATCCCCCGACTCAAACTTCCCTATCACCTGAGAACGCCTGTGGAAAACACACACATACGCCGTCAGCATCACACACACACACACACACACACACACACACACACACACACACACACAAAATCATGAACAGTATCACATAAACAGCATGACATAGGGTCTTTGAAACCTCAGCTATGCATCATCATCATCTCTTGCTGTACTTAAGTGACAGCATTTTGTTTCCAATAACTGAAGAGTAACATGCCTTTTATAAGAAGGCTGCCGACGGTTTTCCAGTAAAACACGAGGCTCTAACACACTCAAGCTGCTGCTACTAAAACCGTCTGCAGCCTTTCGTCTGATGAAGTCGTGTTACTCTTCCGTCGGCCACGCGTCAGGAAATAACACACAATCAAATGAGCTGCAAAAAAACTAAACAAAAAAAGAGCAAATCCTCTCAAGGTCCTAGCGTCAATGTGCGTTGACTAAAAGAGCAGAGCAGAACTATGGAGGCTGCTTTGTGCCAAAAATCTATAAATCTATAGTATCAGTCTGGTTTGAACGTAAGAACTTTTTGATCAATGACGACATTGGTTCATCACTTTGGCACAACACATATTCCATAGAGAGAATGTGTAAGTGCAACTAGAAAAGGAAAATGGTCCACAAGAGACTGATAGAGTATGATGAATATAGAGTGTTATGTGAAGAGATCAAACTTCAGATGGAGAGGAAGGAGGATCATTGTAGGATTAAGGACCATATTCCCAGGAGCAGCAGCAATGGCAGCATCAGCAGCGTTAGCCAAGGAGACTGGACCAGTTGTGAGTGATTGACAGAGTGTGTGTGTGTGTGTGTGTGTGTGTGTGTGTGTGTGTGTGTGTGTGTGTGTGTGTGTGTGTGTGTGGTGGAATGAGAGAAAGCAGGAGTCAGCGGTAACCAGCAGGGCACAGCAAGGCGGAAGGTTTGGGAGGGCAAATTTTCAGAAGCTCCTGGAAGAGACAAAACAAAACAAACACAAAAAAAATAGCAAAGTAGACAGAGGGGGAAATATGCAAGCAATAAACATACGTTGGTTTTTACATTTGGCTCCAAGAGAGCAATTCAATTATGAAAGAGGCAGTAGAGGATCTCGAGGACTGCTGCCACTAGGTGGTGCCAGAAGACCAATACAGCTCATGAAGATCATAGTAATTGAATTTAGTGGAGGGTTGACAAAACCAAAACACTGAAGATCGCATGCGTGATAACATTCAATATAGTCGGTGGGCTTACAAAGCAATGCTGTGTGTAGTGTGGGTTTAACTGTTTCTAAGTGCCTTTGTGCATAAGTTAAATAAATGTGCGTGTGTGTGTGTGTGTGTGTGGTGGGTCATCTCAATATCCTCACCTGCGCTCCAGCCCAAACAGCCTGGCCACCTCCTCCCGTCCGGGGCTGCGTGTGCGCGCCCTCAGCTCCACCTTCTTCTTGTCCGAGCGGAAGGCCTCGCGGTGGCTCAGCCGGCGAGCCCGCGGCACGTTCGACAGCACCACGTAGTCCTTGCCTGGTCGTCCCACTCTTCCCCCACCACCACCGCCAACATTCCCACCTGCCCCGCCTCGGCTGCTCCAGCTCCCATTGCTGCTGGGCTCCGAGTCAAGGGAGCTCTGGGAGGAGCTGACGGTGGAGTAGCTAGGGGAGAGGAGGGCGCCTGGGGAGGGGAGGGGGTCTGAGGAGGGGTAGTTCAGGGAGGTGTTGGGGTACGAGGGGGAGTCACAGGGGCTGTACCTGTGGTGGAGGACGCCGAGGGAGGTAGAGGTGGTCAGGGGCTGGTGCTGGGGAGGCTGGGGGGGCTCCGGCGACTTTGTCTTCTCCAGGGAGAAGTAGCCACTCTCCACTCGCACCTTGCGTCCGCCGCTCAGGGAGGTACCGTCTTGCACCACACAAACAAAGCAGAGCAAGGGAAAGATTACAAAAAATGTTTGGCAGAAAATAATACACAAGCACGTACACTACGTGGTCAAAAGGATGTGGACACCTTTTCGTCGAACATCTCATTTCAAAATCATGGGTATTAATATGGAGTTGGTCCCTCTTTGCTGCTATAACAGCCTCCACTCTTCTAGGAAGGCTTTCCACTAGATGTTGGAACATTGCTGTGGGGACTTTCTTCCATTCAGCCCCAAGAGCATTAGTGAGGTTGGGCACTGATGTTGGTCCATTAGGCCTGGCGTTCAAATTCATC
Organism: Oncorhynchus keta; assembly: GCF_023373465.1. Classification (NCBI taxonomy): domain Eukaryota; kingdom Metazoa; phylum Chordata; class Actinopteri; order Salmoniformes; family Salmonidae; genus Oncorhynchus; species Oncorhynchus keta. The sequence goes on from NC_068423.1 coordinate 9,127,900, forward strand.
TCAAAGGTGTTTGATTGGGTTGAGGTCAGGGCTCTGTGCAGGTCAGTCAAGATATTCCACACCGATCGACACAAACCATTTCTGTATGGACCTCACTTTGTGCACAGGGGCATTTGCATGCTGAAACAGGAAAGGGCCTTCCCCAAACTGTTACCACAAAGTCAGAAGCACAGAATCGTCTAGAATGTCATTGTATGATGTAGCAGTAAGATTTCCCTTCATTGGAACCAATGGGCCTAGCCCGAACCATGAAAAACAGTCCCAGACCATTATTCCTCTTCCACCAAACTTTACAGTTCGCTCTATGCATTCGGGCAGGTAGCGTTCTCCTGGCATCCGCCAAACCCAGATTCGACCATCGGACTGCCAGATGGTGAAGCGTGGTTCATCACTCCAGAAAACGCGTTTCCATTACTCCAATGGTGGCGAGCTTTACACCACTCCAGCCGACGCTTGGCATTGCGCATGGTGATCTTAGGCTTGTGTGCGGCTGCTCGGCCATGGAAACCCATTTCATGAAGCTCCCGACGAACAGTTCTTGTGCTGACTTTGCTTCCAGAGGCAGTTTGGAACTCGATACAGAGTTTAGCATCTGAGGACAGACATTTATTTTTACGCGCTAAGCGCTTCAGCACTCGCCATTCCCGTTCTATGATTATGTGTGGCCTACCACTTCGTGGCTGAACCGTTGTTGCTCCTAGGCGTTTCCATTTCACAATAACAGCACTTACAGTTGACCAGGGCAGCTCTAGCAGGATAGAAATATGACGAGCTGACTTGTTGGAAAGGTGGCATCCTATGACAGTGCCACACTGAAAGTAACTGAGCTCTTTAGTACGGGCAATTCTACTGCCAATGTTTGTCAATGGAGATTGCATAGCGTTGTTTGATTTTATACACTTGTCAGCAACGAATGTGAAATAGCCGAATCCACTAATTTGAATGGTTGTCCACGTACTTTTGGCCAGGTAGTGTATGAACATGAACACAGAGCGAGGATATCATCATTGGCATCCAATAACTGCCTTCGCTATTGATTACAAACTAAAATGACTGCTATGCTGACACCCAAAAATCTATTGGCTCAGGTGCTTTGGTGAAAGAGTGTCTCCAGTCTTTCCTCACCCTCTCTGGTGACGCTTGACCCCGGGTGGCTCTGGGTCAGCTGGCTGAGACAGGAGGCGCTGCGGCTGCAGGGGATGGTGGATGCTCTGCTCCATCTCTCCTCCTGCCACAGTGTGGAGCGGCTGGCCGGCACCCGCTCTGCACTGGCTATACTGCTGGGCAGGCAGGGGATACTGCCCCCGCTACTGGTCACTGTCACCTTGGCTGGTCCGGGCTCCTGGAGGGGACGACGAGAACGGTAAAAGGAAGAGAGAGGGAAACACAAGAGTGCAAGAGGGTTCAGTGGAGGAGGAGAGAGACAAATGCAATCGTTACACATGTCAACAATGAAGATGAATCGTGACCATCTATTGAGTCCATGTGTCCATCTCTTTGGGGGACCTTTTTTTATGTATTCCGATGACTAAGAGTTCCTTTGGCATTTTCAATAAAAGTTTATCGAAGAGACCGTATGTACAAAGAGTATTGTTTCATTACAGAACAGCACAGATTGACAGATTTAAGAGGGATGGAGGGAGGGGTAAAGTGAAAGAGAGGCAGACAGACAGCTCAACAAAGAACAAAGAGCTCCTTCATGGCAGTCACACCTGTTGTTGTCGTAGAGGACAGAACAGACAAGGGAAACATTCTGTGGGATAGAGATGTGACGACTTATGCCTGACTTCATACTTAATGTCTTCAAATGCTTGTTAATAACAAGGCAGTATATTTACTGTAAAGTCCCTGCTCATTTATGGTTTTTACCAATACCTGCATTCAGTACATATAGTACACATACACACAAAACAAATCCGTTTTGGCATGTAATCAGGCATAATAAAAAGGTAGACTCTTGACTCTTAGTATTTTGCGATACTGATAATTCTTACTTCCGTCAGCAGCGCTCTTCCCTCCTTTCCCTGCGACTATATTTTTGGGATATGTTCTTTTTTTTTGGGGGGGGGGGGTACTTTTGACCCCTTTTCATGATTTCCAATCGGTAGTTACAGTCTTGTCCGTACAGGAGTTGCAGCGATGGGGCTCGGGAGAGTCGAAGGTCGAGAGCCATGCGTCCTCCGAAACGTGACCCCGCCAAGCCGCACTGCTTCTTGACACACTGCTTGCTTAACCCGGAAGCCAGCCGCACCACTGTGTCGGAGGAAACGCCGTACAGGCAGCGTGCATGCGCCCGGCCCGCCACTAGAGCGCCCGGCCCGCCACTAGAGCGCGATGGGACAAGGACATCCTGGCCAGCCAAAACCTCCCGTAACCCGGACAACGCTGGGCCAATTGTGCGGTCGCGGCCGGCTGCGACTCAGCCTGGGGTCGAACCAGGGTCTGTAGTGAGGCCTCTAGCACTGCGATACAGTGCCTTAGACCGCTGCAACACTCGGTAGGCCTTGGGATATGTTTACGTGTGGCCGGAGATAATGAAATCTGAATAGACCCTTGCTATCTCCGGCCAATCCCCTCTCATTCAGCACATATGGAGGCATGCCACTGAACCCTGATATACTGCCTTTGAAACAAGAAAGATGTATAAGGGTATCCACTTCGATCCCCCTCCACCTGGATTGATTGGAATTGGGATTAAGGTTTGAGATTGGGATTGCGTAGCCATTCAGGGTTAAAGTTCATCCAGTTTGGCTCAACTCAAAGCATGTCCGTTCATGTCTCTGGTGGAAAAATGACAGCTCGGACTTCGTACACCCTGCAAATCACACAGAACCTTTGCAATTAGGGGGTGGATCTATTGGGCGGCAGGTAGCCTAGTGGTTAGAGGGTTGGGGTCAGTAACCGAAAGGTCGCTGGTTCTAATACCCGAGCCGACAAAGTGAACAATGTGTTGGTGTGCCCTTGAGCAAGGCCCTTAACCCTACTTTGTTCCAGGACCCTGTAAAACAACACATTTCACTGCAGTGGTTAGAGGGTGTGTATGTGACAATAACACTTTCTTTTCTTAGCAGTAACAGTGAGTCTTCACAGTCAGGTGGGCCTGACAACGGAACCTTATGGGGGTCCATTCCAGAGGTTGGTCTTCTCAACAGGGTTGAAGATTCTTGAAGCCTGGAACAGGACATGGAGTCACTAATGCCCTGCCGGTGGCCCCTTGCAATAGCGGAGCGGATTTTCTTCCCTCTAGCCTCAAAGTCCCTGCTACTCAACACCATATAGCCAGGAGCAAGGATTTGAAGGAGCAAACATTGCATTTCTGTCCCAAGGTTGTTTTTTTTCCAACTAGAGGGGATCATAGAAAGACAGTTTATGGCCACTCTCACGAAAAGCCAGCAACACCAGAATGGCCTGTCAAGATACAATGGACTTAACCTCTCCTTGTCAGGTGCTGTTTGCCTTGGAACCACTTCCCAGAAAGCAAACAGATGTTTCTCTGTGCCTACGTATTTACAGAGCAGACAGGAATCTCTGGTGAGAAACGTGTAGGTGGGGTGGAGAGTTTTCAGGTGGAAATGGCTTCTTAGCACAGTCTTTAGTAATGGGGAAGTGGAGAAACATTCAGTCTTACATTGAATATGCACCTATGTTACAAGCTCTTTCCTATACGCTCTGGTACAGAGATCAGTCAAACGGCACTGGTCAGACCTGGATGCGACGATGACGGAAAGCGATCTGGAACCTGCAATGAAAGCGTCATCACTCGCTCAAGTAAACAACCTTAATTACATGGCTTGGCCTTGACTCATTGTACCGTAGATCTGCAAGTGGATGCCGCCAGAATGTCATTGACTCAACACATACCATACTTGTACATACATATAAAAGAGAAGTACAGAAAGTCAGGCAGACAGTGTTTTGTAGGAACAAGCAATAACTCTGGCCCCCCACTGGTCGGTTTTCCTGATCCAGAGCACTGTTAACCCAGTTTTGTCCCCTGCATTTGTTCTGTGGTTTCTGTGCAGAATGCTGCCAGCAGGCACCAGTAATTACTGCTACCGAGTGGGTAAAGGGAGGGCACAGGGAGAGGGGGCAGACAGACAAGCCAATTAGACAAAGCAAGACAGACAGACAGACAGACCGACAGAAAGCAGCTATGCTCACTGCTGTGCAGAGCAGACTTCAGGAACACAGGACTTAGGAGGCCAACATGGCATAAAAGTAAGGGTCACTCCTCTGTCTGTGTTTTCTCTTAAGCAAATGAGGCTGTTAGTGTCTACTAGACTCAGTGTGTGTGTGGGGGGGGTCTGTTTCGGTCCACTGCCATTAGAAGACCCAGACAATGAGCTTCGGAGCCAGTCTCTACACCCGCCACAAATCTGGCATCACATCAAAATGAAAGGAAGAAAGGAAAATAACAAACCGCACCGCAAAGTGTGTGGTCTGTAGAAGAGGATATTCAATACCATTACTTCATCTAGTCATTAAAACCTCTTACCTTTACGTTACCCTCTTTTTTTTCATGTATCTAACTCTCTAACAGAGAGAACCTCTGTAGTGTAAGCATGTACTGACATGGACATTTCGTTTAAATTCCCCTCAGGGCAAAAGTGTCTGTCATGTTATCATACAAGCTTCTTAAATTCAATACAATAACACGACTTCATACCAAACCAGTCCATTATACCTAATCGTTATGATTCATCTTAAGCTAGTGTACTGGTCCGATATCCACCATACACCCTGTTACAATAAGACCATTCAGTTTGTTGGAGTACATTATACAATAGGGCAGCGGTTCCCAAACTCGGTCCTGATTCAAACGATAAAAGCTTGATGATTAGTTGATCATTTGAATCAGCTGTGTAGCGCTCGGGCAAAAAAGCAAATGAGTACCCTCTGGGGTCCCTAGGGAGACCACATATCCAATACATTGTACAGTATATACAGTACTTAGAATCTCAGAGTGGAGGGCATGGTACCTGAGGAGTGGGTGGCTCCACTTTGCGCTTCTTCTTCTGGTTCTGCTTGTTGGTCCGGGGATAGACCGTCAGGGCCTCCTGCCATCTGCAGAGACGATCAAAGGGGCAAAATTCGGTCATTAGTGACAAACATAAAAACAAGACAAAACTCCAGACTGATGGTTCCCAAACATTTTTTTGTGTGTGAATTAAGACCCATCAATAGGTTTTTGGATATTTCCCATGAGCCACTGAATAAACAAAAGCACTGTTCCTAGACGTGACCCAGTCACAACCCGAAAACAAACCGGCTCTGACCTGCCAGCTGGTCCTACCACTTGGAAAACACTGGTTCTGGTCTGTGAAATACAGTACATGTGTGTCTCAGACACTCATCACCAATTGTATTTTTGATTTCACCTTTAAATTTAACCAGGTAGGCCAGTTGAGAACAAGTTCAAGCCAAGGTAGACTACTCTTTGTGACCAGGGCCCGGTTTCCCAAAAGCATTTCAAGGTTAAGTTCATCATTAGAACCTTCGTAAAAGCATTGTTAAGTCCCTGTGCGGCTGAAAGCCCTCATTCACCAATTGCCCCCCCCCCCCTCGTCTCACTTTATACACAGAAGATCTCTGATTTTAAAAAAAAATCTTTATATGTTTATCTGTCACCTCTGTGACCACCGCTACAAACAAAAGTTGTCCATTTCTATGCAAAAACAAAGGAAAAGGTTTAGGATAAAAAGATGCTTCAAAAGAAAACCGAGATGACCGCTTTAAAATACAAATACAGTAAGCTATACAGCCTAGGCCTATATAAACTCAGCAAAAAAAGGAAACGTCCCCTTTTCAGGACCCGGTCTCTCAAAGACCATTCTTAAAAATCCAAATAACTTCACAGATCTTCATTGTAGAGGGTTTAAAACACTGTTTCCCATGCTTGTTCAATGAACCATAAACAGTTCATGAACATGCACCTGTGGAAAGGTCATTAAGACACTAACAGCTTACAGACGGTAGGCAATTAAGGTCACAGTTATGAAAACTTAGGACACTAAAGAGGCCTTTCTACTGACTCTGAAAAACACCAAAAGAAAGATGCCCAGGGTTCCTGCTCTTCTGCGTGAACGTGCCGTAGGCATGCTGCAAGGAGGTATGAGGACTGCAGATGTGGCCAGGGCAATAAATTACAATGTCCGTACTGTGAGACACCTAAGACGGCACTACAGGGAGACAAGACGGACAGCTGATCGTCCTCGCAGTGGCAGACCACGTGTAACAAACACCTGCACAGGATCGGTACATCTGAGCATCACACCTGCGGGACAGGTACAGGATGGCAACAACAACTACCCGAGTTACACCAGGAACACACAATCCCTCCATCAGTGCTCAGACTGTCTGCAATAGGCTAAGAGAGGCTGGACTGAGGGCTTGCAGGCCTGTTGTAAGGCAGGTCCTCACCAGACATCACCGGCAGCAACGTCACCTATGGGCACAAACCCACCATCACTGGACCAGACAGGACTGGCAAAAAGTGCTCTTCACTGACGAGTCACGGTTTTGTCTCACCAGGGGTGATGGTCAGATTCGTGTTAATCTTCAAAGGAATGAGCTTTACACCAAGGCCTGAACTCTGGATCGGGATCGATTTGGAGGTGGAGGGTCCGTCATGGTCTGGGGTGGTGCGTCACAGCATCATTGGACTGAGCTTGTTGTTATTGCAGGTAATCTCAACGCTGTGTGTTATAGGGAAGACATCCTCCTCCTTCATGTGGTACCCTTCCTGCAGGCTCATCCTGACATGACCCTCCAGCATGACAATGCCACCACCAATACTGCTCGTTCTGTGGGTGAGTTCCTGCAAGACAGGAATGTCAGTGTTCTGCCATGGCAAGTGAAGAGCCCGGATCTCAATCCCACTGAGCACGTCTGGGACATGTTGGATTGGAGAGTGAGGGCTAGGGCCTTGGCCATTCCCCCCAGAAATGTCTGGGAACTTGCAGGTGCCTTGGGGGAAGAGTGGGGTGACATCTCACAGCAAGAACCGGCAAATCTGGTGCAGTCCACGAGGAGATGTACTGCAGTAGTTAATGCAGCTGGTGGCCACACCAGATACTGACTGTTACTTTTGATGTTGACCCCCCTTTGTTCAGGGACACATTATTCCATTTCTGTTAGTCACATGTCTGTGGAACTTGTTCAGTTTATGTCTCAGTTGTTGAATCTTGTTACGTTCATACAAATATTTACACATGTTAAGTTTGCAGAAAATAAACGTAGCTGACATTGAGGACGTTTCTTTGTTTGCCGAGTTTATTTCAATCATATTGAAATACATTTCATGTAAGTTACATTTTGCTAATCGTTGGCCGTCTAATTTTTGCCTCAATATATTTCATAATGTGTGACAATATGTGCCCAATGATGTGCCAAATCATTGTAATATGATGGGGTAAGCATTAGAATAAGCCACCTCAATATTTACAGCCATATAGGTCTCTAGGAGCTGATCCGACGTCAGTATTGTGGAACAATTATCATGTTAGCTCAGATTTGAAGGGAGAAAGCGAATCCGAAAGTAGAGCTGCCTTTCCTTCGGTCCCATCTGCACTTGGTGAACGTTCTCGCTGGGTGGTATTTTGGGAAACACGTGTGTGACGTCTTCATCAGTTATAGGAACGATGTATGGTGAAACGCCTGTGAATTTAAGTTCCGTCGCTAAAATCGGGAAACCGTGCCCATGTAAGTACTGTACTTGGGAGACTCTTAACACCTAGTCAGTCCTACACCTTTTATTTCATTTCTATTTAACTAGGCAAGTCAGTTAAGAACACATTCTTGTTTACAATGACGGCCTCGGAAACAGTGGGTTAACTGCCTTGTTCGGGGGCAGAAGATATGAACGACAGACTTTCACCTCGTCAGCTCATGGGTTCGATCTCGCAACCTTTCGGTTACTGGCCCGACGGTCTAACCACGAGGCCACCTGCCACACCTACAGTACTTCTTCTGTCATGGCATTCTCTGATATCCTCAGATATACTGAATTACACATCCACTAACTGGCGGTGAGAATCCCTGCGGTGGACTACTCAAACAAGTCTCATTTACAACATTGAGACACACCCCCCCCCCCCCAAAAAAAAAGACTTCCCACAACAACCAGTCTGGATACGAAAGGAGGTGTTTGTCAACATTTGTTCCCCATAAGTCATGACTCGTCCAGTCTGTAGGAGTGAGAGTCCACAATATGTCAGTGGGGAAGTATCAATGAATTCATTAATATCTTCATAGGAGTTCAGGTTCAACTTGTGAAGTGGCAAACCTATTTTGTAGAAATGTGATAACTAGTTAACCGTTCAAAAATCACATTAACTATTCCATGAATGAATGAATAACGCTGATAAAACCAGTAGTGGTTGCGATGGCCTAAACAATGCCAGGGTTGTGTTGTGACTAATTGAAGAGCTAAGTGCATCACCATGGCACAGAACACAAAGACATATCAATCCCCCCCATTGTCCGGCCCTCTTGTGAGTGTGAAAGCCTATTGCTCTGTGATATTAAGACACTGTGGCCTAATGGAAGTACTACAGGAACGTGGCTGGCTTTTGTCAAGGCAACCTTTGGCGGGGTGGCATTTCAACACCAATCCAACAACACATTGAATAGCAGAGATCTCATTTCAGTGTACTACTGGCATTCGTCTTTGCCCACTAGTAAAGCACCTCCTAAAAGTCCACTATCAGGGCGCCTACAAGCATAGTAATGTCAGCAGCATAGATCTTAGTTTGTGGGACAAGTGAATGTTTTTAGCATGTTACTGCAAGTTAGCGTACAGATTAAGATTGAGAAAATTGTGGAGGAAGTCTTGTGCCAAGATTGAAATTGTAAAATGTTTACGATTTGATTAATTTTATTATTATTATATATATTTTTTTACAGCTGTTGTACAGTATATAATCTGGTAGTTTGAGATTGAAAGTGAGTTTTCATGCTGTCCCCCCCCCATTCTGTATGTGTCAGGCCTAATCCCCCTCTATGGAAGACTGGGTAGCGGGATGGGGGGAAAGCCAGAGGCTTATTCAGACCATGAGAAAAACAGAGATCCTCTTAATCTGGGTGTTTGTCATTGGCCCAGCCCCCCCCCAATCAGATGGCAATAACACTGCCCGGGCCAATATGTTTCCAGGATGGCAGAGAGCCAGGTACAGCGGGAGGGAGGGGTCACTGTGAAGTGTGTCAAGAGGTGGGTCGTGAAGGACTTTGCAGGGGAGGGCAGTAAGGTTACTGTATTATAAAATGGGGGGGTTGACGGAGAAAGAGGCATGGGGACTAGGGTGGTTTGTTAACATGCGAGGACCGTGTGTTAGTTGGTACGGGGACATAAAATGGTAGCTAGAACAGGAAGGAGTGTGTTCAGGAGGAAGGGAGATGCTAGCAGAGCAGTGCTATCACGTCTGTGGATAGACAGGAGGTACAAGGTTGGGCAGTGTATTATTATTTGGGTTTTTATTTAACTAGGCAAGTATTAAGGGCTTAATAAAAGAGGAGGTTGTGAGTGAATGAGGGAGTTGGGAGGCAGTGAAAGAGGCAGGGGGCAGTGAAAGAATGTGCACTGTCATTGCAGTGCGAATTAGGGAGAGAGCACCGACTGCACTGCCTGATAGAGACAGCAGGGGGCAGAGCTGTTCACACAGCAATGGAACAGCACCCACAAGGCTGTGCAACAACACTTTCTCTAGCCATCTTTTCCCTCTGACTGGCTTTCTCTCCACAGGTCCAATGACCTCTAGGACAGAACTCCAGTATTTGAAATCATTGGACACCAGGGCTTCCTCTCTTATTCTTCCCTTTATAGGTGAAAGCAATATGATGGATGCCTGCTTGTGGCTCAGGTTGATGTTTATTGTCATGTCCTGTCTTGTCCTGGAGGCAGAACAAAGCAATTTCCTCTTAGATAGGCCAGCTGCAAAGTGAAAACTGCTTATTGTAAAAATTCATAAACTTTTTCGTCTTCATTTAAAGTTGGGATTAGGCATTACGGTTAGCAGTGTGGTTGAGGTTTGGGTTAAGGTTGTGTTTAAAATCCGACTGTGGCTGTGCCAACTTCATAATACTCTGCAGAGCTGCTTCCAGAACAAGATTCATGATGAAAAACACTATCCTGTGCATCCACTTGTCAAAAGACATCCACTGGGAACGGTACGAATGTAAATGGGAGACGGAGAGGCCGCCACAACAAATTAAGTAGGTAGAGGGGTTGTTGTTGTGATCTCCCTACTACCTGAACTTTTCCAATAAGAAGAATATAGCTTTCTTACATTGTGCCCTAGCCAGATGCATGTCTTACCCGTTGATAATCTCGCGGCACTCGGCCCGGATGAAGTGCTCTCTGTCGGGGGTGAGAACGCACAAGGAGTTCTTCTGGCCCGTCCTGGACTCCCCGTCGATGACGTCAGAGCACTGGTTCATGTTGATGGTGCCCTGGGGCAGCGTGCTGGGCTAGAGAACACAGAGATGGAGACAGGGCAGGGTCAGATAGTGCAAGTGACCCACTACTGCTCCGTTACCCCCCCCCAAATTCTTTTGAACTTTGTGATGCACCAAATAAACAGTTCCTAGTCACAGCCCAATTTAAAACCATAGGCCTTCAACCCACCATTTGAGTATCACTGAGTGAGTATAGTTAAGTATTACAAAGACGAACACACACACACACACACACACACACACACACACACACACACACACACACACCAATGCAGATGTAAACACAGACATAACCCGACACACACCTGGGGAACCAAACTCTCATACAAACTCAAAACATGTTGTGTTTGATGCCACTGATCTCCAGAATTTCCCCGCACAGTTACTGATCTCTGTTCTGCCCTCTTGTAAACATCGCAGGGCCACAGGATCACACAGGGAGAGTGAGAGCGTTTAATTTAATCCACTCATCCAATGATGGCTAGCTGGGCTGTATAAACAGCTATGCATGGAGTACATGGTTCCTCCATCCTTTAATCTGCACAAACAACGGGACCGCCGAACTAGCCGAGCAACAAAACTGGTTAAGTGTATGCTCACCCAAGCAGTCCACCTTCTATACAGTTAAACACAAATACACTATGGGTTTGTGTGTGTGTGTGTGTGTGTGTGGTTACGGCTCGTTGACAGTGAATAGTGGAGTGCCGACACGACCCTGAACGGGAGAAGGAGCGCCGTCTGTAAATATCTTTCACAAAGTCACTGTGTATAAACACACGGGTTACAGAGAGATTCATCGTCGTCATGCAACTCTTCCCAATCATGCACACGTCAAAACAAAAAACAGTGAGCATTTTTGGAGAATTTGGCATTTCTTTGGGAAGTCTGACCTACTCCTGACCGAGCCGGTGGACCGAGCCGGTGGACCGAGCCGGTGGAGAGCCCAGGATGAACTCAAGTACGCAGCGGGATTTAAAAGGACGTGACTGACGAGTGCTGCGTGTGTACCACCAAGAAGAACACAGGCGTCAACGTGGACAGCCCCAAACCCCAAGCCCTTCTCTACTCAAAACAAACAGGCAGAATTACAGGCACCCAAAATTCCACTGAGTTCCTAAGCATCAGTGCAGAAGAGCCACAGATGACGATTTACAACTACCATCGATCCTGAATTACGCCGAGAGATAAAGCGGGAGGCCAAATTTTAAAAAGGGCAAGTCAAGCAAGTGATGGAATAAGTGACAGAAGCCCAGATGGGCGGGATAAACATGCCCTGTCAATCATTGAGCAATTTAGCCCTAGAGGCTCTTTGATGTGGTGAAGAAAATCGATGACTGACAGTTTATGGTTATCCCGCCCAAAAAGCGGTCGAGAGGCCCAGTTTGCCCTACCCCTACAGTCCCTCTCAATTCACAAAGAACTGTGCTAGAAGGGCCTGTGTGTTCCAGCTGACTGACTAACTGACTGACGGACACCTGAGTTTTCGCCACAGAAGTGTTAAGCCTAAACTTGCAGAGACCTAGAATGAGCCATTATGATAATCCTATAACTTTCTCTGCGCGTCTCGCCTGGGCCTCTGGCCCTATAAAACGCCTGTAGTGTGTGGAAGGGCTCTTAAGTCTAGGGTGAGGGGCCAGCGCAACAGCCGAATCTGACAGGCAGGTGGACAGACAGCTGGGAGAGAGGGCCTGTTCCTGCTTCAGAGAGAGACGGCGTCAGCTTGACCTGAGAGTCCTGTCACTCTCAGACATTAGAGAAAAAAGGTGGGAGGGGGGTTGAAAGAGGAGAAGAGAAACATGGGCTGTTTACAGATTGTCATAGGATACATTGTCGAATCAATTTTTTACAAGGTGCCTCTGTGTACAGTTTCAGCTCCAGCAACATAGTAAGAGAAGGAGAGGAAGCGAGAGGAGGTAAGGTCCATCTGTCCATGTAAACAAACGTGTGTGTGTGTGTGTGTGTGTGTGTGTGTGTGTGTGTGTCCTTGGGAGAGGTCAGGAGAGTATAGGCCAAAACAACAATATTACAAATTCTGTGGACAATTTTCCAAGCCGCTTAAGATCTCAGCTTTAAACTCAGAGTACAATTTTTTTTTTCATGTAACAAGAATCCACAACATTGAGTTTGTGATGAAAAATCCCTTTCATAATACTATTACAGCACAGCGGGAGATCTGGAGGACTATTGGAGGCACGGCGTTGACACCGAGCAGTCGAGCACGGGACTCCTCTCACATGTCTCCCAGCCCCATCAGCTGAGTACAGTATGGTCTGGCCTTTCCACCGGACAAAACCCCTCCCAGCCTCCAGCCCCAAAACGCCCCCCCTACCGGTCCCTTAGCCGAGTCCTGGACCCCTCTCCTGGGCCGTCACTCTCCACAATGAGCCCTTTGTGGAGTAGCACTAGCATAAACACAATGTGGGATTGTCAACAAGCCCCACCACAGCCGCCCCACTTACCTCCTAACGAGGAAGTGACCAAGATTTGACCAAAGACACAGAGAGACCAAAAACAACCCTGCTTTCATAAGTTAAATAAAGGTTAAATAAGAAAACCAAAAAAATTCCAGTCCTTTTAGGTTGTGTGTATTGTTGTGAATTGTTAGATACTACTGCAGTGCTGGAGCTAGAAACACAAGCATTTCACTACACCCACAATAACATCTGCTGAACATGTGTATGTGGCAAATAACATTTGATAAACCGGGTAAACAGTTTCCTGCCTCTCAAGATGTTCAGACAATGGTGTGATCAGTGGCTCCACTTCAGGCGTGACTCAAGTGCACCCAAAGAGTTGTTTTGCGTGTGTGATTTCATTTAGGCCCTAAGGCACAATTACTTTGCACAGAAGCTACGCTACATTAAGAGTGGGTGCCGGTGTGGTCTTGTTATACTCTGTGCCAGCAACGTCTGTTTGTTGCCCATCTCTCTGCACGGCTAATGTCGACTTGGATTATCCCAACAGTGCTGCCATGCGAACTCTCCCGCGAAGTTAGACAACAGGTTAATCCAGGGTGTCAGTCTCTTCTCTGGTCTGAGAACAGTGACCTGCCACCTCCTCTCTCGCTCTCTCTCTCTCTCACACACAGTCTGCCTCTCCTCTGTAGCCTCCCCCTCTGTCTCATCGGCAAGTCTATTCCCCCCGTTCTCGCATTCTGTCTCGCCCGCTTTGTAATCAATCTCAAGATGTTGTCCTGAGTAGGAACTGAACAGAGGTCAATTAGTGGACGGATCATTCTCTGATTATGGGACACCCAACACAAATTGGAGGCCATGGCCTGTAGTCTATACCCTAAGACCCGGGAGAGTAAAGCTAAACAGCATTGTTCTTCCCCTATTGGCATTTTAGAAGAGAGGATGCGTTTCCTTTGGCAGCTCGCTGTGTGCTTTACATTTTTTGTTGGGTTGGAGGCTAATTGTGTTCTTCTGTCAATGCTAGAGTCTGTTTAGCCTGGTTTAACCAGACTGAAAGTTCCGGTCAAGTCAAACAACGTTGAAATGTAGCAAAGTCCATTTGGATTCCAGGCAGGAGATGGTCTACTTCTGAAAACAGAAATGAGAGTCGGGGGAAAACTCACTCAATTAGAAGAACATGGGAGGGGTTGACACGGTATGTTGCATGTCATAGTGTTATTGATCGCTATGGTCCGTTACAAGAGCACTTGCATTGATGCTTTTGTTCACACGTATGATAAAAGGGGTTTCCTTTTCAGTAGCTGAATTGGCAACAATAACACGGGCGTGTCATTTCCCCCCGATTTCCAATTGGATTACAGTATTTGAATGGATTTCCAGTATACTGTCGATTACACTATAGATTACTACGATGTATATCGTTTGATTATTCAGCAAGTATTTTGTTGAACAGCTACCACATTCAACTCCTGCACGAATTTCAGATTTAGCCTTCCCCTTCCAACATATCCCATTATTTCTTTGTGCTAACTTTCATAACGAATAACCCCCCCCCAAAAAAAATATATATATTACTTCCCCCTCCATTCAAACTAATTTTTCAAGAGGTGGGTTAAAAGCAATGGGTGTGCTGACACCCTGGCACTACTAGAGAAGTCCTGACTGACTCACGAACACGGAGTTGTAATCGGGTCCATTTGGGGTTGTACTCTTTTTGGGTTGTAACTGATAATGCCAATTACGCAATCAATTGTTCCTTGGAGACTTACAACAACAAGGGTAAACACACTCTGTAGACATGGTTGAGCTAGCCAACACCAGCAGCTCCTGGGTGCCAAAGAGATGGAGTCATATACTTCTTCATTCCAGAAGAATATGAACACCCAAACATGAAGGAAACAGACCCGGTGACGCAGAGTTGACAGATTGATATATCATCATCAACCCCCAGAGATTACCATCACAATATCTCCCTGTCCTGTAGTTTCCATGTCCTATAATTTCACTCCTCCAAAAACAGCGAACCAATACGCCAACATACTTCCTTTCTATATATAAATCAACTTCATTCCCTGAACCTTGATGCTGACCCTAAACCCACCCTTAATATTAAGCCCAGCCAGACAGAAGCCTCCGTAAATCATGCTATGGCATATGGTGGATATCAGGCGGTGCTGTCAGGGCAAGTATACCCATCCAGACGTTTGCTCACCTCGCCCTACTGGAATGTGTTCAGGAGCATCAACTGAACTTTATGATTACAGTATAGGACTAACGGTGCTTTCAAAACACCTGGGAACTCGGGGGGGGTCTGAGGTCAAATCATGACGTCAGTGATCTTCAGGTCGGAAAGTCAGGAGTTCTAGAAATGCCAGGAGTTTCCGGCTTGGAGTTCAGAGTTGGACGCCTCTTCAAAACGATGTGTCCCAGTCGGAGCTAGAGAAATAATAGAAAAGTAAAACATAAATACACAAAGCGTAACGACAACTTGCCTATATACTTACCTATATAATTCCTAAAACCAGCGTGCATGGATTACACTTGAGGCCCATGTGATTTCCACAGAGATGGGCATGTCTGCCTTTTCCTGTTACGCTCCTGGCCTATGGGATAGCCTGGCAGACTAAACTTACACTTGCTTGTAACTGTTTCGGGTAATGAAAGTTCTTGTGTCGTTAGGGGAATAAATGTGTGTAAATGTAAATCATCTGCTGCTGTATTTTTTGTTGTTGTGTTTTTTGTGATCATTTTATTTGTGTCTTGTGTAGTTTCTTAATCATTGTACCTAAACTGTATGTGTAAACATGTATACGCAGGGCCCAGCTGTAAAAGAGACCGTGGTCTCAGTCTGTGTTCCTTGTTGAACTAAAAGATAGGTACCAGTAACGGGTCGATGTGCAGGGGTACGATGTAATTGAGGTAGTTATATACATATAACTGGGAATAAGTGACAGATAAAACAGTAGCAGCAGCGTATGTGACGAGTCAAAAAAAATGTTAGTGGAAAAAGGGTCAATGCAGATAACCAAATAGCTACCCGGAATAACTACTTGGCAGTCTTATGGCTAAGGTGGCTGGAGTCTGACCATTTTTAGGGCCTTCCTTTGACACCTCCTGGTATAGAGGTGCAGGATGGCAGGGAGCTTGGCCCCAGTGATGTACTGGGCCGTACCCACTACCCTCCGCAGCACCTTGCGGTCGGATGCCAAGGAGTGATGCAGCCAGTCAATAGGATCTCGATGGTGCAGCTGTAGACCTTTTTGAGGCTCTGAGGGCCCATGATAAAACTTTTCCACATCCAAAGGCGTTGTCGTGTCCTCTTCACAACTGTGTCGATGTGTGCGGACCATGATAGATCCTTAGTGATGTGGACACTGAGGAACTTTAAGCTCTCAGTGATCAGACCTACCACCTTCGTGTCACCGGCAAACTTAATGATTGTGTTGGAGTTGTGCCCGGCCACGCAGTCGTGGGTGAACAGAGAGTACGGGGACTCACTCCAGAGGGGACCCCGTGTTGAGGGTCAGCGTTGCCTACCCTTACCACCTGGGGGCATCATGTCAGGAAGTCCAGTTGCAGAGGGAGGTGTTCAGTCCCAGGGGCCTAAGCTTATTGATGAGCGTGGAGGGCACTATGGTTGATTTTTACTAGGATCTCTATTACTCCTCATTTGGACTAACCTTCCGGGATTCCTTGAACATTAAAATACAATTTATAATAAAAGCACATTTTCACATATAAACACAAATACAAAAACAGACATAAGACACTGACATACTGTAGATTAGTTATTTGAGACGACCAGGATAAGCAGTTGCCTAGCTGCACTCCTAGTCGTTTGGTTTCGTACTCTCCCCATGCTTAAATCGCATCTCATGTTGTGTTGACCTTTCCTGGCAGAACAAACCAACAACCTTGTTTAAAATATTTTTTATAACGTTCGAAACAAATTTGTTCTGCCAAACCCACTCCCTGATTTTTCCCAGATTTGTGGAGCTTGCTGTACCTGTTGAACAAATTCATCTTGCTGTATATATTGTAGTATCGTCTACAAATATAGTAGCGTGAGTTTCAGATAAGGCATAAGGAATGTTGTCAGTATATAAAAATGAAAAAAAGATATTGTCCAAGTTAGCTGCCCTGCGGTATTCCACAGTCTAAAGCATGAGGGGAAGAAAACGACCCATTGACATACAGTCCCAGTCAAAAGTTTGGACACTTACTATTTCAAGGGTTTTTCTTTATTTTACTATTCCACATTATAGAAGTATAGTGAAGATATCACAACTATGAAATAACATGGAATCATGCAGTAACCAAAAGTGTTCAACAAATAAAAATATATTTTAGATTCTTCAAAGTAGCCACCCTTTGCCTTAATGACAGCTTTGCACACTCTTGACATTCTCTAAACCAGCTTCACCTGGAATGCTTTTCCAACAGTCTTGAAGGAGTTCCCACATATGCTGAGCACTTGTTGGCTGCTTTTCCTTCACTCTGCGGTCCATCTCATCCCAAACCATCTCAATTGGGTTGAGGTCAGGTGATTGTGCAGGCCAGATCATCTGATGCAGCACTCCTCCACTCTCCTTGTTCAAATAGCCCTGACACAGCTTGGAGGTGTGTTGGGCAGTTTTCCTATTGAAAAACAAATTATAGTCCCACTAAGCGCAAACCAGATGAGATGGCATATCGCTACAGAATGCTGTGGTAGCCATGCTGGTTAAGTGTGCCTTGAATTCTAAATAAAATCACAATAGCGTCACCAGCAAAGCACCCACACACCATCACACCTCCTGCATCATGGTGGGAATCACACATGCAGAGATCATCCGTTCACTCTACTTCTCACAAAGACACAAGAGGTTGAAACCACAAATCTCAAATTTGGACTCGTCAGACCAAAGGACAGATTTCCACTGGTCTAATGTCCATGACTCGTGTTTCTTGGCCCAAGCATGTCTCTTCACATTATTAGTGTCCTTAAGTAGTGGTTTCTTTGCAGCAATTCAACCATGAAGGCCTGTTTTACGCAGTCTCCTCTGAACAGTTGATGTTGAGATGTGTCGGTTACTTGAACTCTGTGAAGCATTTATTTGGACTGCAATCTGATGTGTAGTTAACTCTAATGAACTTATCCTCTGCGGCAGAGGTAACTCTGGATCCTCATGAGAGCCAATTTCATCATAGCCACTTAAAGAAACTTTCAAAGTTCTTGACATTTTCCAGATTGACTGACCTTCATGTCTTACAGTAATGATAGATTGTTGTTTCTCTTTGCTTATTTCAGCTGTTCTTACCATAATATGGACTTGGTATTGTACCAAATAGGGCTTTCTTCTGTATACCATCCCTACTTTGTCCCAACACAACTGATTGGCTCAAATGCATTAAGAAATCCCACAAATTAACTTAACAAGGCACTCCTGTTAATTTAAATGCATTCCAGGTGACTTCCTTATGAAGCTGGGTGAGAGAATGCCAAGAGTGTGCAAAGCTGTCATCAAGGCAAAGGGTGGCTACTTTGAAGAATCTCAAATACAGTTGAAGTCGGAGGTTTACATACACTTATGTTGGAGTCATTAAAACTCATTTTTCAACCACTCCACAAATTTCTTGTTAATAAACTATAGGTTGTCAAGTCGGTATATAAACACCGTGGGACCAAGCATCAGTCATGCCGCTCAGGAAGGAGACGCGTTCGGTCTCCTAGAGATTAACGTACAGGGGTGGCAGCATCATGGTGTGGGGGTGTTTTGCTGCAGGAGGGACTGGTGCACTTCACAAAATAAATGGCATCATGAAGGAAACATATGTGGATATGTTGAAGCAACATCTCAAGACTTCAGTCAGGAAGTTAAAACTTGGTCGCAAATGGGTCATGACCCGAACCATACTTCCAAAGTTGTTGAAAAATAAAAATGGTGATCCTAACTGACCTAAGACAGTGAATTTTTACTAGGATTAAATGTCAGGAATTGTGAAAAACTGAGTTTAAATGTAATTGGCTAAAGGTGCATGTAAACTTACGACTTCAACTGTACATATTTAATTGGTCACTGGAAAAGGGGCAATTTCCAAATGTATGAAAGTAGGCTAAACAGTGTCCAAATCCCAAAAGATAGCAAAGAATCCGTTACTCCTGCCAATAGTCAACCAATCAGTCTACTCCCTTCCCTCTAAGATATTGGAGGGTAATTGTGAGGAAACAAATATGGGAATACATGGGAAAAAATTATCTGATCACAGCCAATCAGCAGCATGCTTATTGCAAAAACCATTCCACTACCACTGCATTGGTTGACATGACTGACCAGTGGCTCAGTGCTATGGATAATGGCAAGTTTGTGGGTGTACTATTTTTAGATTTCAGTGCAGCATTTGATTTAGTGGATCATTTTAACAAAATTACTGCATTATGGGTTTAAGGAGGCAGCATTGAATTTGGTACAGTTGTATCTAACAGGGAACATTCCACCAACACCAGTCAAAAGGTTGGACACACCTACTCATTCAAACATTTTTCTTTATTTTGACTCTTTTCTACATTGTAGAAGAATAGTGAAGACATCAAAACTATGAATTAACACATATGGAATCATGTAGTAACCAAAACAAGTGTTCAACTGTATGTATATGTTGATTTGTTTAAGTAGGACATTTACATACACCTTAGCCAAATACATTTCAACTCAGTTTTTCACAATTCCTGACATTTAATCCTAGTAAATATTCCCCGTCTTAGGTCAGTTATTCCTCCTGACAGAGCTGGTGTAACTGAGTCAGGTTTGTAGGCCTCCTTGCTCGCACACGCTTTTTCAGTTCTGTCCACAAATTTTCTATAGGATTGAGGTCAGGGCTTTTTGATGGCCTCTCCAATACCTCGACTTTGTTTTCCTTAAGACATTTTGACACAACTTTGGAAGGATGCTTGGGGTCATTGTCCATTTGGAAAACCCATTTGCGACCAAGTTTAACTTCCTGAGATGTTGCTACAATATATCCACATCATTTTCCTTCATGATGCCATCTAGTTTGTGAAGTGGGGCAACAGGGTAGCCTAGTGGTTTGGGCCCCGAGCTGACAAGGTACAAATCTGTCGTTCTGCCCCTGAACAGGCAGTTAACCCACTGTTCGAGGCGTCATTGAAAACAAGAATTTGTTCTTAACTGACTTGCCTAGTTAAATAAAAAGGTAAAAAAATAAAATAATTAAAAAGTGCACCAGTCCCTCCTACAGCAAAGCACCCCCTCAACATGATGCTGCCACCCCCATGCGTCACGGTTGGGATGGTGTTCTTCTTCTGCCTCCGAACATAACGATGGTCATTATGGCCAAACAGTTCTATTTGTGTTTCATCAGACCAGCGGACATTTCTCCAAAAAGTACGATCTTTGTTCCCATGTGCAGTTGCAAACCGTAGTCTGGCTTCTTTATGGTGGTTTTGGGGCAGTGGCTTCTTCCTTGCTGAGCGGCCTTTAAGGTTATGTCGATATATGACTTGTTTTACTGTGGATATAGATACTTTGGACCAGTTTCCTCCAGCATCTTCACAAGGACCTACTGTCGTTCTGGGATTGATTTGCACTTTTTGCACCAAAGTACGTTCATCTCTAGGAAACAGAACGCGTCTCCTTCCTGAGCGGTATGATGGCTGTGTGATCTTGTGGTGTTTATACTTGCGTACTATTGTTTGTACAGATGAATGTGGTCCCTTCAGGCTTTTGGAAATTGCTCCCATGGATGAACCAGATTTGTGGAGGTCTACAAAAAAAAAAAATCTGAGGTCATGGCTGATTTCTTTTGATTTTCCCATGATGTCAAGCAAAGAGGCACTGAGTTTGAAGGTAGGCCTTGAAATATATCCACAGGCAAACCTCCAATTGACTCTCAGTCAATTTGGTGTATTTAAACGTCTGACCCACTGGAATTGTGACACAGTGAATTATAAGTGAAATAATCTGTCTAAACAATTGTTGGAAAAAGTACTTGTGTCATGCACAAAGTAGATGTCCTAACCGACTTGTCTAAACTATAGTTTGTTAATTAACAAGACATTTGTGGCATGGTTGAAAAATGTTTTAATGTCTCCAACCTAAGTGTATGTAAACTTCCGACTTCAACTCTATTTTAGTGGAGCAGCAAGGCAAAGTAAAACATTGGCCATAAGATCCTAACCCATAGATGTACCATTGGGGAATGACTTCAATAGGTTTAACAACCTCTCTACTGACACCAGTGGTAGACTAAAAGAGCATGTTTTTTTTGCTCATAATATGATAATCAATCCACTGGACAATAGTGGATATTATCTCTCAGTAAATTAGTTCTTTGTAAACACAAATCTGCAAAATGATTGTCAATGTCAGCTGGTTTTGTTATTGTTCCCTCGTCAACCTTCACACTAGATGGGCATGATGAGATAGATGTACCATGTAAGCCCTTAACTATATTCCATACCTTTTCAGAATCCTTTTTACAATCAATAAAAGCTTTTTTGTTAAATAGTCATTTTCTTCCAATTTAATTTAACTGCATATTTCCGTAGTGTTACATAATTGTGTTCATCAATTTCTAGTTTAGATTTGGCTGTGAAGACTTTTTCCCTACTTCTTCAAGAAAACGCCTCACCCAGTTCAGCATCAATCCATGGAGAAGGACGTGCCCCAACTGTTTCTTACTGGGGCATGATGGTCCATTACCCATCAGCAACTCAATAAAACATTCTGTAGTGTGATTTAAATCATTGTCTAGTTAAATCAGTGGTTCTTTGGAACTTCGGTGTTCATGGTTATGGTCACAATATTATGGTCTGTCCAGCCTACTGGCATTGATCTGGCCTTTGAGAATTGCAAATGGTGCATTACAGAAAATCAGATCAATGCACGTGTCCGAACGGTGACCCAACTTGGTTGATGATCTAGTAGTGTCATTAAGCATTTGTTTCAAACCACAGTGCTCAGCATCTCAATAAATGTAGTTATATTTAAATGATCCTGATCCTTCCAATTTATATTAAAATCACCCAAATTGAAAAAAAAATATTGTTTACTAATGTGTGACTTTGTCAAACCCAGTGCATAAATCATCCAGATTAAAACACAGAGCTAGGAGCTCGGTACACACATCCTACCAATATGGGTGCCTGGTAAGGCAGATTACTTGACATACATTATGGGCTCAAGTACGAGGCAGAACATTCATCCCTCCTGAAAGTATATGATTCGGAATGTACAATGCTACACCACCATTCCTATCCCTTCTAAGTAGGCTATATCAATGCATGTTCATTTGTCTGTCATTAACAGACGCATCCAAGTGGAGCTTCAGTTAAAGCTAAAATATGAATATTATTTGTTAAAAAACTAATGTGTTTTATTAGGAAAGCTACATACATTAACCTGGGCTATATGCAGCCGTTTCCATGTCAAGTGAAGACCAACAGAGTATGTATTTGTCACAGTTGAAGTCCTCATGATACATTGCAAAACACAAGCTGAGATTGGTGTTGAACGCTGAGCTGAAGAAAACTCTCACTCAACGTCAACAAAACAAAGGAGAAGGTAAAAATCTGTCCCTGAACAAGGCAGTTAAGCCACTGTTCCTAGGCCATCATCGTAAATAAGAATTTGTTCTGAACTGACTTGCCTCGTTAAATAAAGGTTAAATAATTTAAAAAAGAATGTTTACATATCTTGTATTGCTTATTTCTTATGTATATACTGTATTTTGTTTTATCTACTGCATATTGCCAATGCCGCTCTGTCATTGCTCATCCATATATTTATATATACACTACAGTTGAAAAGTTTGGGGTCACTTAGAAATGTACTTGTTTTGAAAGAAAAGCACCTTTTTTGGTCATTAAAATAACATAGAATTGATCAGAAATTCAGTATAGACATGGTTAATGTTTTAAATGACTATTGTAGCTGGAAACGGCTAATTTTGAATGGAATATCTACATAGATGTAGAGGCCCATTATCATCAGCCATCACTCCTGTGTTCCAATGGCATGTTGTGTTAGCTAGATCTTCAGTTTCTTGGCAATTTCTCGCATGGAATAGCCTTCATTTCTCAGAACAAGAATAGACTGACGAGTTTCAGAAGAAAGTCTTTGTTTCTGGCCATTTTGAGCCTGTAATCGAACCCACAAATGCTGATGCTGCAGATACTCAACTAGTCTAAAGAAGGCCAGTTCTATTGCTCTTTAATCAGGACAACAGTTTCCAGCTGTGCTAACGTAATTACAAAAAGGTTTTCTAATGGTCAATTAGCCTTTCAAAATGATAAACTTGGATTAGCTAACACAGGAGTGATGGTTGCTGATAACGGGCCTCTGTATGCCTATGTAGATATACAATTTTTTTTTTTTATGCAGCCGTTTCCAGCTACAATAGTCATTTACAGCATTAACAATGTCTACACTGTATTTCTGATCAATTTGATGTTATTTTAAGGGACAAAAATTCCGCTTTTTTTCCAGAACAATGACATTTCTAAGTGACCCTAAACTTTTGAACAGTAGTGTATATATTCTTAGTCCATTCCTTTACTTAGACGTGTTAATTGGGTAGTTGTGGAATTGTTAGATATTGCTGCACTGTCGGAACTAGAAGCACAAGCATTTCGCCCATGCACACAAAAACATCTGCTAACCATGTGTATGTGACCAATAAAATGTGATTTGATTAGAACCGCATTCTCACATAGGTGTTCGTCTTGTCCAGGTGGGAAAGGGCAGTGTAGAGTGAAATAGAGATTGCATCATCTGTGGATCTGCTGGGGCGGAATGCAAATTGGATTGGGTCCAGGGTGTCTGGGAAGATGTTATTGATGTGAGCCATGACCAGCCTTTCAACGCATTTCATGGCTACAGCTGTGAGTGCTAATGGGAGATACTCATTTAGACATGTTACCTTGGCGTTCTTGGGCACATGGACCATGGTGGTCTGCTTGAAACGTAAGTATTACAGACTTGGTCAGGGAGAGGCTGAAAATGTCAGTAAAGATACTTTACAACTGGTTAGCGCATGCTCAGAGTACGCGTCCTGGTAATCCATCTGGACCTGCGAATGTCCTTGTGAATGTTAACCTGTTTAAAAGGTCTTGATCACATCGGCTACGGAGAGCATGATCACAGTTGTCCGAAACAGCTACGGCATGGTTCAATGTTGCTTGCCTCGAAGCGAGCATAGAAGGAATTTAGCTCGTCTGGTAGGCTTGCGTCACTGGGCAGCTTGCGGCTGTATTTCCCTTTGTAATCCGTGAAAGTTTGCAAGCCACACTTTTCAGGAAAGCTAGAAACCAATATACACAGGCAGTTAGAAAAGCCAAGGCTGGCTTTTTCAAGCAGAAATTTGCTTCCTGCAACACAAACTCAAAAAAGTTCTGAGACACAAAGTCCATGGAGAATAATAGCACCTCCTCCCAGCTGCCCACTGCACTGAAGATAGGAAACACAGTCACCACCGACAAATCCACTATAATTGAGAATTTCAATAAGCATTTTTCTACGGCTGGCCATGCTTTCCACCTGGCTACCCCTACCCTGGTCAACAGTACTGCACCCCCCACAGCAACTCGCCCAAGCCTTCCCCATTTCGCCTTCTCCCAAATCCAGTCAGCCGATGTCCCGAAAGAGCTGCAAAATCTGGACCCCTACAAATCAGCCGGGCTAGACAATCTGGACCCTTTCTTTCTAAAATGATCTGCCGAAATTGTTGCCACCCCTATTACTAGCCTTTTCAACCTCTCTTTCGTGTCGTCTCCAATCCAAAATTAAATCCAGAATCGGCTTCTTATTTCGCAACAAAGCATCCTTCACTCACTCATAGCCTCCAATACCCTACTCAATAAATTGGATGTGTAACTATTCCCTCCGCAAGGCAATCAAACAAGCTAAGCGTCAGTATAGAGACAAAGTAGAATCTCAATTCAACGGCTCAGACACAAGAGGTATGTGGCAGGGTCTACAGTCAATCACGGATTACAAAAAGAAAACCAGCCCCGTCACGGACCAGGATGTCTTGCTCCCAGGCAGACTAAATAACTTTTTTGCCCGCTTTGAGGACAATACAGTGCCACTGACACGGCCCGCAACTAAAACATGCGGACTCTCCTTCACTGCAGCCGACGTGAGGAAAACTTTTAAACGTGTCAACCCTCGCAAGGCTGCATCCCCAGCCGCGCCCGCCCTCAGAGCATGCGCAGACCATCTGGCTGGTGTGTTTACAGACATATTCAATCAATCCCTATGCCAGTCTGTTGTTCCCACATGCTTCAAGAGGGCCACCATTGTTCCTGTTCCCAAGAAAGCTAAGGTAACTGAGCTAAACGACTACTCACTTCCGTCATCATGAAGTGCTTTGAGAGACTAGTCAAGGACCATATCACCTCCACCCTACCTGACACCCTAGACCCACTCCAATTTGCTTACCGCCCAAATAGGTCCACAGACGATGCAATCTCAACCACACTGCCCTAACCCATCTGGACAAGAGGAATACCTATGTGAGAATGCTGTTCATCGACTACAGCTCGGCATTTAACACCATAGTGCCCTCCAAGCTCGTAATCAAGCTCGAGACCCTGGGTCTTGACCCCGCCCTGTGCAACTGGGTACTGGACTTCCTGACGGGCCGCCCCCAGGTGGTGAGGGTAGGCAACAACATCTCCACCCCGCTGATCCTCAACACTGGGGCCCCACAAAGGTGCGTTCTGAGCCCTCTCCTGTACTCCCTGTTCACCCACGACTGCATGGCCACGCACGCCTCCAACTCAATCATCAAGTTTGCGGACAACACAACAGTGGTAGGCTTGATTACCAACAACGACGAGACGGCCTATAGGGAGGAGGTGAGGGCCCTCGGAGTGTGGTGTCAGGAAAATAACCTCACACTCAACGTCAACAAAACTAAGGAGATGATTGTGGATTTCAGGAAACAGCAGAGGGAACACCCCCCTATCCACATCGATGGAACAGTAGTGGAGAGGGTAGTAAGATTTAAGTTCCTCGGCGTACACATCACAGAAACTTAATTGGTCCACCCACACAGACAGCATCGTGAAGAAGGCGCAATAGCGCCTCTTCAACCTCAGGAGGCTGAAGAAATTCGGCTTGTCACCAAAAGCACTCACAAACTTCTACAGATGCACAATCGAGAGCATCCTGTCGGGCTGTATCACCGCCTGGTACGGCAACTGCTCCGCCCACAACCGTAAGGCTCTCCAGAGGGTAGTGAGGTCTGCACAACGCATCACCGGGGGCAAACTACCTGCCCTCCAGGACACTTACACCACCCGGTCACAGGAAGGCCATAAAGATCATCAATGACAACAACCACCCGAGCTACTGCCTGTTCACCACGCTATCATCCAGAAGGCGAGGTCAGTACAGGTGCATCAAAGCTGGGACCGAGAGACTGAAAAACAGCTTCTATCTCAAGGCCATTAGACTGTTAAACAGCCACCACTAACATTGAGTGGCTGCTGCCAACACACTGACTCAACTCCAGCCACTTTAATAATGGGAATTGATGGGAAATGATGTAAAATATATCACTAGCCACTTTAAACAATGCTACCTAATATAATGTTTACATACCCTACATTATTCATCTCATATGTATACGTATATACTGTACTCTATATCATCTACTGCATCTTTATGTAATACATGTATCACTAGCCACTTTAACTATGCCACTTTGTTTACATACTCATCTCATATGTATATACTGCACTCAATACCATCTACTGTATCTTGCCTATGCCGCTCTGTACCATCACTCATTCATACATACATCTTTATGTACATATTCTTTATCCCCTTACACTTGTGTCTATAAGGTAGTAGCTTTGGAATTGTTAGCTAGATTACTTGTTCGTTATTACTGCATTGTCGGAACTAGAAGCACAAGCATTTCGCTACACTCGCATTAACATCTGCTAACCATGTGTATGTGACAAATAAAATTTGATTTGATTTGATTTGGATGCAGACTATCACAGTGCCATTCGTTTTGTCACCAAAGCCCCATATACTACCCACCACTGCGACCTGTACGCTCTCGATGGCTGGCCCTCGCTTCATACTCGTCGCCAAACCCACTGGCTCCAGGTCATCTATAAGTCTTTGCTAGGTAAAGTCCCCCCTTATCTCAGCTCGCTGGTCACCATAGCAGCACCCACTTGTAGTACGCGCTCCAGCAGGTATATCTCTCTGGTCACCCCCAAAACCAATTCTTCCTTTGGTCGCCTCTCCTTCCAGTTCTCTGCTGCCAATGACTGGAACGAACTACAAAAATCTCTGAAACTGGAAGCCCTTATCTCCCTCACTAGCTTTAAGCACCAGCTGTCAGAGCAGCTCACAGATTACTGCACATAGCCCATCTATAATTTAGCCCAAACAACTACCTCTTTCCTTACTGTATTTATTTATTTTGCTCCTTTGCACCCCCTTATTTCTCTACTTTGCACATTCTTCCACTGCAAATCAACCATTCCAGTGTTTTACTTGCTATATTGTATTTACTTCGCCACCATGGCCTTCTTTTTGCATTTACCTCCCTTATCTCACCTCACTTGCTCACATTGTATATAGACTTATTTTTATACTGTATTAATGACTGTATGTTTGTTTTACTCCATGTCTAACTGCTTTGCTTTATCTTGGCCAGGTCGCAATTGTAAATGAGAACTTGTTCTCAACTTGCCTACCTGGTTAAATAAAGGTGAAATAAATCAAATAAAAAACATCCGTATGCATCAGAGCCGGTGTAGTAGGATTCGATCATAGTCCTGTATTGACGCTTTACCTGTTTGATGGTTCGTCAGAGGACGTAGTGGAATTTCGTCCGGAATAGTGTCCCGCTCCTTGAAAGTGGTAGCTCTAGCTTTTTGCGCAGTGCGGATGTTGCCTGTAACCCATGGCTTCTGGTTGGGATATGTACAGTGCATTCAGAAACTATTCACTTTACTTTTCCCACTTTGTTACGTTACAGCCTTCATCTAAAATGGATCAAATTGATCGATCTACCACACAACACCCCATAATGACAAAGCTGTTTTGAAATTGTTGCAAATGTATAAAAAATAAAATACTGAAATATTACATCTATATAACTGTTCAGGCCTTTAACTCAGTATTTTGTTGAACCACCTTTGGCGTCGATTACAGCCTAGAGTCTTCTTGGGTATGACGCAAAAAGCTTGGCACACCTGTATATTTGGGGAGTTTCTCCAATTCTACTCTGCAGATCCTCACAAGCTCGGTCAGGTTGGATGGGGAGCGTCGCTACACAGCTATTTTCAGGTCTCTCCAGGACATGTTTGATCGGGTTCAAGTCCGGGCTCTGGCTGGGCCACTCAAGGACATTCAGAAACTTGTCCCGAAGCCACTCCTGCGTCGTCTTGGCTGTGTGCTTAGGGTTGTTGTCCTGTTGGAAGGTGAGTCTTCGTGCCAGTCCCAGGTCCTGAGCAGGTTTTCATCAAGGATCTCTGTACTTTTCTCTGTTCATCTTTGCCTTGATCCTGACTAGTCTCCCAGTCACTGTCGTTGAAAAACATCCCGACAGCATGGATGCTGCCACCACACTTCACAGTAGGGATGGTGCCAGGTTTCTTCCAGACATAACACTTGGCATTCAGACCAAAGCGTTCAATCTTGGTTTCCTCAGATGGCCTCCCGAGTGGCGCTGTGGTCTAAAGGCACTGCATCGCAGTGCTAACTGTGCCACTAGAGATTTTGGGTTCTGTAGCAGCCGGAGGCTGCGGGAAACCCATGGGGCGGCGCACAATTGGCCCAGTGTCGTCCGGGTTAGGGGAGGGTTTGGCCGGCAGGGCTGTCCTTGTCTCCTGCGGCGGGCCGGGTGCAGTGCACGCTGACACGGTCACCAGGTGCATGGTATTTCCTACGACACATTGTCCGTACGTGAGTTGCAGCAATGAGACAAGACTAACTGCCAATTGGATACCGCGAAATTGGGTAGAAAACAAGTTTTAAAAATTCAGTGCTAGCTGTGCCACCAGAGACTCAGCCGGCCGCGACCGGGAGGCCCGGGAGGCTGCGCACAATTGGCCTAGTGTCGTCCGGGTTAGGCCGGCAGGGATATCCTTGTCTCATCGCGCACTTGCAACTCCTGTGGCGGGCCGTGCGCAGTACACGCTGACCAGGTCGCTAGGTGTACGGTGTTTCCTCCGACACATTGGTGCAGCTGGCTTCCGGATTGGTTGCGCGCTGTGTTAAGAAGCAGTGTGGCTTGGTTGTGTTGTGTTTCGGAGTGGCCATCGGGTTCTTGCTCACCTTGTAGACCAAAGCCCTTCTCCCCTGATTGCTCAGTTTGGCCTGGCGGCCAGCTCTTGGAACAATCTTGGTGGTTCGAAACCTCTTCCATTGTTCTTGGGGACCTTCAATGCTACAGAACATTTTTAATGCCCTACCCCAGATCGGTGCCTCGACACAATCCTGTCTCGGAGCTCTACCGACAATTCCTTCGACCTCATAGCGTAGTTTTTGCTATGACATGCACCGTCAACTGTGGGACATTATATAGACAGGTGTGTGCCTTTCCAAATCATGTCTAATCAATTGAATTTAACACAGGTGGACTTGTAGAAACATCAAGGACGATCAATGGAAAACAGGATGCACCTGAGCTCATTTCGAGTCTCATAGTAAAGGGTCTGAATACTTATGTAAATAAGGTATTTCTGTTTTTGCTTTATCATTATGGGTTATCGTGTGTAGATTGATAAGGATTTTTAAATGTATTTTTATTTAATCCATTTTAGAATAAGGCTGTAATGTAACAAAATGTGGGAAAAGTCTAGGGGTCTGAATACTTTCCGAAATGCACTGTACATATGGTCACTGTGGGGACAATATTGTCAATGCACTTATTAATGAAACCGGTGACTGATGTGTTAAAACTCCTCAATGCCATAGGAGGAATCCCAGAACATATTCCAGTCTGCGCTAGCAAAACAGTCCTGTAGCTTAGCATCTGCTTCATTGAACCACTTCTGTATTGAGCGAGTCACTGGTACTTCCGGTTTGAGTTTTTGCTTGTACGCAGGAATCAGGAGGAGAGTGTTATGGTCAGATTTACCAAACGGAGGGCGAGGGAGAGCTTTCTATGATTTTCTGTGTGTTGAGTAAAGGTGAGTAAAACGTTTGCCTTTAGTTGCACAGGTGACATGCTGGTAGAAATGAGGTAAAACAGATTTCAGGTTTCCTGAATTAAAATCACCGGCCACTAGGACCACCGCTTCTGGATGAGTGTTTTCTTGTTTGCCTATGGACCTATACAGCTCGTTGAGTGAGGTCTTCGTGCCAGCATCAGTTTGTGGTTTTAAATAGACGGTAAAATAGTACGGTCTACAGGCTCATCATGAGGTATTTTAACTCAGGCGAGCAGAACCTCGAGACTTTGCTAATATTAGAAATTGTGCACCAGCTGTTTCGTCACGCATACAAGCTGCTGATGCTCACTTTTGGAACAACTACTAAAAGTCTAATAAAATCGATTTAATAGACACCGTCACAAATCCATTATTTATTTGAGTCAGGTCTAAACGAAAACATTATGATATGAAAAAAATGTATTTCAGAAGAACAGAGTATTAAGTTGGCCTACTGCATGTTAGTTATCTGGCTGTGCTCCATGCCATAGGCTTGTTCAAGCTCACAAGATACGCGTATAAGTCTCGCACCATTCTTTTACAGTAAGAATATAATTGAACTGAATAAAAGAGAAAGGATATTTTTTCCCCATTATGGAACGAGTGTGCATATGAAGTAGCTATGTTGAGGTAACAATGATAATTTGAAAACAGGTCCTTTATGCTAGATTTAGTTATTTGGCAGCTTTAGTTGTGAATGATATAAACCTTAGACTGTCTTAGAAATCCCAAATATATAATGGGCTGCATGGTACGGCTACAGGCTATTGATGATTTGAGAGTAGCAAAACAATCTTGTGCTCTGTTCCTTGCCTCAGGCTACACAGCTGTTGTCTCAACAAGTGATCATATTTTCACCCATCAGACTATTCTCAATTTAATCTAGTCTTTACTCATATGTAAAATTACTGAACAAAAATATAAATGCAACATGTAACAATGTCAAAGATTTGCCTGAGTTACAGTTCATATAAGGAAATCAGTCAATTGAAATATATTCAATAGACCCAGTATATGGATTTCACATGATTGGGTAAGAGCGTAGCCACGGTTGGGCCTGGCCTCCCAGGCCCAACCATGGCTACGAGACAACAGCCAATCAGAATTAGTTTTTCCCCACTAAAGGGCTTTATTACTGAGAGAACATAGTTATAAAAAGGTAACAATTTCATCCAGTATGTATAATAATACAGTCCACACTTTTCCTCAAATTTGTCATATTTATATTTTGTACTTTTTACACCTTTTCTCCCCAATTTCATGATAGCCTATTGGTAGACAGTATAGTCCATACACGAGTTGCAGCGATGGGACTCGGGAGAGGCAAAGGTTGAGAGTCATGCGTCCTTCAAAATACAACCCTGCCAAGCCTCACTAATTCATGGCCCACTGCTCGCTTAACCCGGAAGCCAGCCGTACCAATGTGTCGGAGGAAACACCGTCCAGCTGGCGACCGAGGTCAGCATTCAGGCACCCGGCCCACCACAAGGAGTCGCTAGAGCGCGATGAGACAAGGAAATCCCCGCCGGCCAAACCCTCCCCTAACCCGGAAGCCAGCCGTACTAATGTGTCGGAGGAAACACCGTCCAGCTGGCGACCCAAGTCAGCATTCAGGCACCCGGCCCACCACAAGGAGTCGCTAGAGAGCGATGGGACAAGGAAATCCCCGCGGACGAAACCCTCCCCTAACCCGGACGACGCTGGGCCAATTGTGTGACGCCTCAATGGGTCTCCAGGTCACAGCCGGATGTGACACAGCCTGAGATTGAACCCGGGTCTGTAGTGACGCCTCAACCACTGCGATGCAGCGCCTTAGACCGCTGCACCACCCGGGATGTCCCAAATTGTCCATTTTTAATTCAGGTTTATTATTTATTTTTATTCGGGCTAGGGCTCATAAGCCTATGCATATGCGCTAATTTGCGTATGGTTTTGAATTCACCTTTGAAAACGCTGTCCATTTTGTTGTGTTATTCTTTCGAAACATCCACATTTGAACACTGCTTCAACCTGCTGTTGAAATTCTTTCTTCAAATTGACCATCACAGTGAGGTGAGTTTTAAAAAGTACAATAGGCCTACTGTTTTTCATGAGAAGTGTTTGACGCGATTTCCAATTGCATTTCCATTGATGTCTGTGGTTAGAGGGACAATACAGCCCGGAGTACCAGGCCATTAGGACCTGATGGTCATTAGCAAGTTGGGTACTACCAACGCATGTCCAGAGTGTATGAAAGGAGATTACCGTGACTCAACGGTCACATGGAATTTTACTGCGGTCATAACGGCCAGTGTGGCGGTAACACGGTCACAGCAACAACTCTAGTCATAGGAAACGATGGCGGAAAAAGTGTGTCCAAAAATTTTTTAAGAACAGGGGGAAAAAAAACAGTAGAATTGGTGAGGAGCATATAAAAGGTCTGCTTTCCATTGCAGCGCCATTCCTCTCCATTGAGAGTGGTGTGGGCGGTTTAATGTTACCTTTGCAGGACTGGAGAGTGCCAGAGCTCAGAATGCAGAGGAGGAGGAAGAGGAGGAGAGTGAGTTGGAGGATGAAGATTATTATTTGAGCTAGTAGAAAAGCTAGATATGAAATACCTGTGTTGTCATGCCATCTTTTGCCATACGTTCACATAACTGCTACAGCTCTGGTGTGTACGTGTGCGTGCGTGACAGAGCAAGAGAGAAAAGAGATTGACAGAGTAAGAGTGTCTGGGTGAATCTTTAGAACTGTCAAATTGTACCCATTCATCTGATTCTGTGTTGCTGAGCATAAATAGTCATGCCTGTCAGTGTGTGTGTGTATATATATCTCTCAGAAGTATGTGTGTATAGATATATCTATATATAATCTGTGTTTTAGTCAGTCTCACGGCCCTGCTACATTGTAGCCATTGGGCGTCCTGGATTGCCATCAGCAGTCGAGGAAATGCTTCCTTTGAAATCAGTGAAAGCTGCTTCACTGCCTGTGTTGTGCTCGCGTTGCTTCACATCCAATGGTCAGTGTCCAAGCTCAAGAATCACAGAGGTTCAATTCTCGATGGCTGACGTGCGTTCATGCCATCTTGTGAATTGAAATAATGAAAAATAAAAGTGAATTTGGGTTGCATATGGCCTCGACTACACACCACGCGGTATACCGTAGAGAGCTATATAACGGTATTGACACAGACCCGTTTGAGTTTTTACTTGACCTTTAACGGTATTTCAATGTTTGGTTTGTTAGTTGTGATATGCAAATCCAGCGCGTGGAATGTCCATTTTCATAGTTTACTCTAGTTTGCTTCTCAAGTCATCGCTCTCCCCCTCCTGCTGCTGTATGCCGCGAGCCACACAAAGCCCTGCCCCCCTGTCACTCAAGGAGAGAGCAGTTGCTTGACCGCGGATTCACGAGCACTTTCTTCGACCCGCATGGTCAGGTGGATGCAACAATGTTGGTGACATGCTGCTTTCCACAAGCGTTCTATAATTACACAATTCGTTTGCGTATCTTACTGTCTTGCAAACGATTGTTTGCTAGTTTGTCTTTTCTTAGCAAGGTGATGCTGAAATAATTTGTGTTAGTACTAACTAGCGATTAGCATTAGCGGCTAAGTGTCGCAACGTTAGCTAGCTAGCTAACACTGCCTGGTACCAGTGCTGGTGTAAGCCTAGATCAGCATGTTTGTGAACCGGTATCGCATTCAGAGAGGAATAGGCGAAGCATGAATATGTTGGCTGGCTGGAAACATTTCACTTTTTCATTCTTCATGAAATATCTAATTAGGGTCATCTTGAAACGGACGAAAAGTTCCTATCCTGTCAATAATTCCTCACTGGATTATTCATTTGTCGTCATGTCAAACAATGTATTCAAGATGCCGCCCACTATATTCCAACTATAGATTTAGAATAATTGTTATATTTCCATGATTTCGGCAGTTCAATTAACTAGGCCTAGATTTTTTGCCTATATCACACTGCGTGGCACAGTGTTATAATAAATGTGCAGGAAATGCAGAAATTGAAAATCCTGAAAATAATTTGTTTGGATTCGGACTGAACAGTATAAATGGAGAAAGCCCCATTGAAAATCACTTATAATTGATGTGTTGCCACCCTAGGGTCATAAACTACTCAGAAAGCATATTTAGAACTTGTATTATTCAAAAACATTGTGATATATTTTGGCCATATAGCCCAGTCCTACTAGCTAGGTTCACAATTTAAACAAAAGCAACCTGTGAACATAGAGGATCATTTAGTACAACCACTAACAACAATTGAATGGGTACTTGTCCAGGTTTTGGCCAAAGCTATTGTACTTATGCACACGTCGATGAATGGTACAGTACAGCAGGCAAAATAGAATAAAGACACTTCCCTCTACTACTCTCCACTCAAAACACCCTGTGTAGCAGGTAGAACATCACATTGACGCAACGCTAATGACAACGCATTGTGTATAGTGGAGCTGAAGAGTCAGTCTGGTGCTGTGTCACGGTAAGAGATAGCACCTGTTTCTGCTTCCTGGCTATAGGGTGGATAGCGTATTTTTTTGCTAGACTACTGGGCATGAACTGTGTGTGGGGGGGGTTCTTGACTTTTGTTCAGACCTGCCCAAGACAGAGGTGCCTCACTTTCCCCATTTCACTTGCTCATCTCTTAACCTCTTATTTTACTTCCTCAGCATGTCTGGGATAAATCAGTGCTTATAGAAATCTTTCCATTGAGTCAGTAAGTACTCAACCCATCTTATGACAAGCCTAAATAAGTTCAGGAGTAAAAATGTGCTTAACAAGTCACAATTTGCATAGACTGTGTGCAATAATAGTATTTAACATGATTTGAATGCCTACCTCAACTCTGTACCCCACAGAGGTCCCTCAGTCGTGCAGTGAATTTCAAACACAGATTCAACCACAAAGACCAGGGAGGTTTTCCAATCTCTCAGAAAGGTAGAGGGTTAAAAAAAGCTGACACTAAATTTCCCTTTGAGCATCGAGAAGTTACTAATTACACTTTGGATGGTGTATCAACACACTCAATCACTGCAAAGATACAGGCGTCCTTCCTAACTTAGTTGCCAGAGAGGAGGGAAACCGCTCTGGGATTTCACCATGAGGCCAATGGTGGATTTAAAACAGTTAGTTTTCTCCTATCAGAGCCATTACACACTAAGTGGGATCAACATTGAAGTTACTCCACAATACTAACCTAAACGACAGAGTGAAAAGAATGAAGCATGTACAAAATATTTCATTACATGCATCCTGTTTGTAATAATGCACTAAAGTACAACTGCAAAAAAAATGTGGAAAATAATAAATGTTATGTCCTGAACACAAAGAGTTACGTTTGGGGCAAAGCCAACAACCTTGAATACCACTCTTCATATTTTCAAGCATGGTGATGGCTGCATCATGTTATGGGTATGCTCGTCAGGCTAAAAAGAAACAGGATTGGAGCTAGGCTCAGGTAAAGTCCTAGAGAACCTGGTTCAGTCTGCTTTCCAAGTGACAGAGTAATTCACCTTTCAGCAGGACTATAACCTAAAACAAAGACAGCATTGAATGTTCCTGAGTGGCCTAGTTACAAGCTTCGACTTAAATCTGCTTGAAAATCTATGGCAAGAATTGAAAATGGCTGTCTAGCAATGATCAACAACCAACTTGACAGAGCTTGAATACTTTTTTAAAAATAAAATGTGCAAATGTTGTACAATCCAGGTGTGCAAAGCTTTGAGACTTACCCAGAAAGACTCACAGCTGCAAAGATTCCTAAAAACATATTTTTACTTTGTCAGTATGGGTGAGGTTTTGTTGTGCAGCTGGGTTAGAGTTCCAAAAAAATGTTATACATTTTGAATTCCGGATGTTACACAACAAAATGTGGAATAAGTCAAGGGGTATGAATACTTTGAAGAAACTGCATCTCTGTCTGTATGGTTTCCCTCTGCCTCTCACCATCCTACTGTTCTGACGCCCACCTGCTCCGACGCATCTGCTGTGTCCGTCTGCTCTCATCATTCAGCCCCCACTTCTCACACTTTGCTGCTGATTTTATAGTCTGAGCAATTCATTCATATTACAAGATGTGTACATTTGGTGTCCAATGGTCCATGTTCCTTTTTTTGTATTATGTAATATGGCAGATGGATGAAAAGGGAGTAGAGAGATCTGCAACAGCGAGAGAGACCGTTTTGATTTTATTGACTGCCTAGGTCAGGGCCGTTGATCCTGTTCCCATGGTAACAGGAAGGGATGGCTTATCTAAACCCCCTAGGTGGCTTGGCTTTAGTTTATGGAATATTCAGTGAGTAAACACATAACCAGCGTGAAGCCTTTGACACTTGACCACTCTCCACAACACGGGCCAATCAAAATGTATGACGCTACCTGCTGTGTCACCAGGGCAACCTATCCAAGAACAACTATGATCCAATAACAATGGTAGTGCCAGTTTGATGGACAACTCTTTTTTTGAAAAGTTCCCCAACAAAAATGTCCACATCCCATTTAATCAGTTTAATTTCTAATCAAAAACAATTCTGTAAAGAGTGGATTCCTCAGTACATTGAGCAACAGATCCAGGATCAGATGGTAGGAGCCAAGCAGCAGTGTCTGGGTCTCTGCAGTGTCCTCTGACACAGCACTTGGGTTGACCGGCTTTATTGGGAATGTACTGCCTCGCTGGCAACAACTGGGCACTTCACCACCACCACCATAGTAATCATCATACAAATAACCAAGTCGACTGAAAAGACAAAGACCCTATATTTGAATGATAAACATTGTCTGCTTTCTGACGCCACATGAATGCCAAGTGGGTGCTTAATTTCATGGACACAGCCTACTACAGAGTCCATGAACCGCAGTAGCTGAGCTCAAACCTTATCCGAGTCCTATTATGGAGAAGCCACACAGACGGCAGGGACGGCCAGCCACCTTGATAAAACCGTGCTGCCTACCTGCCCCTAGACTTGCTTCAAAAGACCATCTTTGCTTGCTATCCCCCTTTGACCGCCTTCCTCTGATGACCACTCAAGCAATGAATGTTCCCGACCTTCTCATTAACATCGCAGTGGCTGTAGTTGATCTGGTTGAGAATTTCATGTTCCTTGGTGTCCACATCCCCAACAAACTATCATGGTCCAAACACACCAAGACAGTCGTGAAGAAGGCACAACAACCCCCCCATCAGGAGACTGAAAAGCTTTGGCATGGGTCCCCAGATCCTCAAAAAGTTCTGCAGCTGCACCATCAAGAGCATCCTGCTGACTGGTTGCATCACCGCCTGGTATGGCAACTGCTCGGCATCTGACTGGAAGGCATTTTAGAGGGCATGGTCGATGAATTAGGGCCGATTTCAAGTTATAACAATCGGTAATGGTCATTTTTGAACGCTGATTATGGCCAATTACTTTGCAATCCATGAGGAGACTGTGGCAGGCTGACCACCTGTTTCGCGAGTGCAGCAAGGAGCCAAGGTAAATTGCTAGCTAGCATTAAACTTATCTTATGAAAAACAAAATCAATCTTAACAAAATCATTATTTAACTACACATGGTTGATGATATTACTAGTTTAACTAGCTTGTACTGCATTGCATATAATCAATGCGGTGCCTGTTAATTTGTCATTGAATCACAGCCTACTTCGCCAAATGGGTGATGATTTAACAAGAGCTCATTCGTGAAAAAAAGCACAATCGTTGCACCAATGAACCTAACCATAAACATCAATGCCTTTCTTAAAAAATACCTTATTTTTAAAAAAAACCTGCATATTTAGTTAAGAAATTCATGTTCGCAGGCAATATTAACTAGGGAAATGGTGCAACTTCTCGTGTTCAGTGCAAGCAGAGTCCGGGTATATGCAACAGTTTGGGACACCTGGCTCGTTGCAAACTGTGTGAAGACCATTTCTTCCTAACAAAGACCGTAATTCATTTGCCAGAATTTTACAGAATGATGACATAACATTGAAGGTTGTGCAATGTAACAGCAATATTTAGACTTATGGATGCCACCCGTTCCATACGTAACGGTTCCATATTTCACTGAAAGAATAAACGTTTTGTTTTCGAAATGATAGTTTCCGGATTTGACCATATTTATGACCTAAGGCTAGTATTTGTGTGTTTATTATGTTATAATTAAGTTTATGATTTGATAGAGCAGTCTGACTGAGCGGTAGTAGGCAGCAGCAGGCTCGTAAGCATTCATTCAAAACAGCACTTTCCTTGCCAGCAGCTCTTCGCAATGCTTGAAGCACAGCGCCGTTTATGACTTCAAGCCTATCAACTCCCGAGATTAGGCTGGCAATACTATAGTGCAATAGTCAAAAGTTATATGAAGTACACATGGTATAGAGAGAAAAAGTCCTATAATAACTACAACCTGAAACTTCTTACCTGGGAATATTGAAGACTGATGTTAAAAGGAACCACTAGCTTTCATATGTTGTCATGTTCTGAGCAAGGAACTCAAACATGAGCTTTTTTTACATGGCACATATTGCACTTTACATTCTTCTCCAACACATTTTTGCATAATTTAGTTCAAATTGATCATGTTTTGTTATTTATTTGAGACTAAATTGATTTTATGTATTATATTGAGTTAAAATAAAGTGTTCATTAAGTATTGTTGTAATTGTCATTATTACAAATACAGTGGGGGGGGGGAAGTATTTAGTCAGCCACCAATTGTGCAAGTTCTCCCACTTAAAAAGATGAGAGGCCTGTAATTTTCATCATATGTACACTTCAACTATGATAGACAAAATGAGAGAAAAAAATCCAGAAAATCACATTGTAGGATTTTTAATGAATTTATTTGCAAATCATGGTGGAAAATAAGTATTTGGTCACCTACAGACAAGCACGATTTCTGGCTCTCACAGACCTGTAACTTCTTCTTTAAGAGGCTCCTCTGTACTCTACTCATTACCTGTATTAATGGCACCTGTTTGAACTTGTTATCAGTATAAAAGACACCTGTCCACAACCTCAAACAGTCACACTCCAAACTCCACTATGGCCAAGACCAAAGAGCTGTCAAAGAACACCAGAAACAAAATTGTAGACCTGCACCAGGCTGGGAAGACTGAATCTGCAATAGGTAAGCAGCTTGGTTTGAAGAAATTAACTGTGGGAGCAATTATTAGGAAATGGAAGACATACAAGACCACTGATAATCTCCCTAGATCCGGGGCTCCACGCAAGATCTCACCCTGTGGGGTCAAAATGATCACAAGAACGGTGAGCAAAAACCCCAGAACCACACGGGGGGACCTAGTGAATGACCTGCAGAGAGCTGGGACTAAAGTAACAAAGCCTACCATCAGTAACACACTACGACGCCAGGGACTCAAATCCTGCTGTGACAGACGTGTCCCCCTGCTTAAGCCAGTACATGTCCAGGCCCGTCTGAAGTTTGCTAGAGA
Organism: Oncorhynchus keta; assembly: GCF_023373465.1. Classification (NCBI taxonomy): domain Eukaryota; kingdom Metazoa; phylum Chordata; class Actinopteri; order Salmoniformes; family Salmonidae; genus Oncorhynchus; species Oncorhynchus keta. The sequence goes on from NC_068423.1 coordinate 9,167,378, forward strand.
GCATTTGGATGATCCAGAAGAAGATTGGGAGAATGTCATATAGTCAGATGAAACCAAAATATAAATTTTGGTAAAAACTCAACTCGTTGTGTTTGGAGGACAAAGAATGCTGAGTTGCATCCAAAGAACACCATACCTACTGTGAAGCATGGGGGCGGAAACATCATGCTTTGGGGCTGTTTTTCTGCAAAGGGACCAGGACGACTGATCCATGTAAAGGAAAGAATGAATGGGGCCATGTTACGTGAGATTTTGAGTGAAAACCTCATTCCGTCAGCAAGGGCATTGAAGATGAAACGTGGCTGGGTCTTTCAGCATGACAATGATCCCAAACACACCGCCCGGGCAACGAAGGAGTGGCTTCGTAAGAAACATTTCAAGGTCCTGGAGTGGCCTAGCCAGTCTCCAGATCTCAACCCCATAGAAAATCTTTGAAGGGAGTTGAAAGTCCGTGTTGCCCAGCAACAGCCCCAAAACATCACTGCTCTAGAGGAGATCTGCATGGAGGAATTGGCCAAAATACCAGCAACAGTGTGTGAAAACCTTGTCAAACGTTTTCTGTAAGTCTTCACCTCTCATTGCCAACAAAGGGTATATAACAAAGTATTGAGATAAACTTTGTTATTGACCAAATACTTATTTTCCACCATAATTTGCTAATAAATTCATAAAAAATCCTACAATGTGATTTTCTGTGATTTTCAGCCGATTAATTGGTATTGGCTTTTTTTGATCTTCCAATAATCGGTATCGGCATTTGAAAAAAAAAATCATAATTGCTTGACCACTAATAGAGGGTAATGCATACGGCCCAATACATTACTGGGGCCAAGCTTCCTGCCATCCAGGACCAATATCATTTTATTTATTTACTTTACCTTTATTTAACTAGGCAAGTCAGTTAAGAACAAATTCTTATTTTCAATGACGGCCTAGGACCAGTGGGTTAACCGCCTGTTCAGGGGCAGAACGACAGATTTGTAACTTGTCAGCTCGGAGATTTGGACTTGCAACCTTCCGGTTACTAGTCCAACGCTCTAACCACTAGGCTACCCTGCCGCCCTATATACTAGGCAGTGTGAGAGGAAGGCCAAAAAATTGACAAAGACTCCAGTCCCAAAAGTCAGACTGTTCTCTCTGCCACCACACGGCAAGCGGTACTAGGTCCAAAAGGCTCCTTAACAGCGTCTACCCCCAAGCTATAAGACTGCTGTACAATTAAATCAAATGGCCACCCGGACTGTTCACATTGACACACACACACACACACACACACACACACACACCTCCTTGTTTTTACACTGCTGCTAATCACTGTTTATTATCTATGCATTGTCACTTTATCCCTACCTACATGTACAAATTACCTTGACTAACCTGTACCCCCGCACATTGACTCGGTACCGGTACCCCCTGTATATAGCCTTGTTATTGTTATGTAATTTTGTTGTGCTCCTTTTTAATTACATTTACTCTTTTTAGTTCATCTTTTTTAATATATTTTTTTACTCTTTCTTGAACTGCATTGTTGGTTAAGGGCTTGTAAGTAACTATTTCACGGTAAGGTCTACTACACATGTTGTATTCAGCGCATGTGACAAATACAATTTGATTACCTTCCATCTCATGGATGATGTTTTTCAAAATTGTTTGGTCTTTTTGTGTTGCTTTATTAATGTGCTTTGAGAGTCTTTAGGTAATGAATAGCGCCTTAAAAGTTTAACATTATTATTATTATTATTATTATTATTATTATGTAAAGAGGGCCATACGTTGATTTCCATGCTTTCATTTCCACTGCTTAAAACAGAGGACACACTGCTACTACACGAGTTTCATGTTTGTACAACATCCCAATCGTCATCCTTCCCCTGCTAGCTCACGTCTACCATTTTACACCCAGTCAAGCAATAACAGAACATAACAAGTGCAGTCAGGCCTCAAATAATGAGTCTTTAGTGGAAATCTCAGGGCACATGTCCAAATATTGACTCAAATAACCACCCGAGGTGATAAAGTAATTAAGACAAGTCAGGCTAGTGAACTCATTCACCCACATGTGCTCTTCTAGGAACTCTATGGTCTCTGTTTGACACCCTGGTACTAGGGTGAAACATTTCTCAACAGTGCTGTAACAGTGCTCTGTTAGCCTTCATTTTACGCAGTCCTGTACGTTGCAGTTAGCCATTAGCCTGCTGTAACAGTTATTTTTTTCAGGTCTGTGCCTAGCTATTAGCCTGTTGTAACAGTATTCTGCAGTGCCTAGCCATCAGCCTGCTGTTCCCAGAGCACTACCCTTGGGATAGAGTGAGCTGTTTGGGGCAGGGGGGGGGGGGTAATGAAGGAGTTTGAAAAACAAAATAACAGAGGAGGGAGTGGAGAGGGAGCGGAGCAGAGGGAGGGCGGGAGGTAGCGGTAAGCTGATTAGGTTGTGCCCTGGAGAGGTGCCAAGCCATGGCCATCGGCAGTGGGAATGCTGGGCTAGGTCCTAAGGAAGCTGGAGTGGGTTATTAAAGAGCGAGTGGCTCACCCAACAACAATGAGACTGTCGGGTTGGCCAAGGAACTGGCGTATGGGGTCGTGTGGCTTTTTACTACTTGGCACTATGCATAAAAATGGGGTGAAAGAATATAAACAACAACTATAAAAATAAGTTGTATGTTTGAAAGCTGTGGTAGGGGGAACTTGGTCTTTAAAAAATGACTCAATCGATGTCAAAAGTAACATCGTTATCTAGGCTATCAATTCCAACGTAGGATAAAATATAGGCCTATGCCTACTAAAGGTTATCAGCCAATTCAAACTACTGTACTCCAGCAGTCTTATTAATATCTATATGACCTGTCCTGGTCAAACCAAACTCATTTCAAAGCCTTCAGATTCCACCCTGGGCTCTGCAGTGACTTGACCTTAACAGCTGACCGGGTTAGCAGCCCGTTAAAGCCAAGGTGAGAGGTCAAGAGGTCAGACAACACACCTGCACCCGTCACTCTCGGAGACGCAAGCCGTAAAATACCATGGGTAGTACGGCTGGGCTTATATATCGTCAATACCAGTCCAATATTGTAATATTGTCTATAAAGACATGCTGATACAGTGCTAAAGAAAATGAAAAGTTCTACAAATTGGAATACTTCCCTCCCAGTTATGTTCGGTTGAATATAAAATAAATCATCCCCTTAATACCACTTAGAATTCATTTGTTGCCATCGAGGGTCATGCACTACTCATAAAACATATTTTGAATTTGTATCATTCAGTAGGGCTGGGAATTGCCAGGAACCATATCACGATACTTACGCGCTGATACAATATTTATTGCGATTCTCATCATTCTATAGGTACCAAGATTCGATACTGCGAGCGTCAAAACATATTGCGCACAGAAAGATGAGAGAGATCATGAGTATTGATCAGTCATGGTTATAAAAAAAAAAGTGTTGAAAACATATTGGCTTACTATTTAAAAAGAAGATTGAAAACAAGCTGAAGGATGAATCATGCCAGTGTTCTGGCGCAGGTACGGCTGAGCTGACTAGCATTTGCTAAGGCTATCTAGCAACAACAAAATGGTTTTTTAAAAGTTTTTTTAACAAATCAATAGTTGGAGTCAAAGTAACAATATAAAATTGTCCAAAATAAGATTACAATATGGAAGTGTATAGATTTTTCCCCATCACTATTATATTCGGAAGCATAAAATACAGACGAATACAACCATACCGTCAAAAAAGATGGTAGAACCCTCAATCACCAGGTTGCCATGTATGCCATTTCTGTATGCATGAACGTGCTACTGCCTTGTAGCTAAATCAACATACATGTTGGAAAGTAGCTTCCTCGTATGGCGACTTAAGTTTTGAAGCAGTTTGTGGCCAAATAGAGGCAGCGCTGGAAGCAGTCATTCACAGCAGGCCACTGGCAGTGCTGGGCTATGACCTCTAGACAAACAGACTCGGGACTGAGATACAGTATCGTGTGTGTGTGTGTGTGTGTGTGTCACTCATGAACGCCGCCACACAAGTCCTGAGGGGAAAATGTCCCGTCCCCTCTCATTCCAGCTAGCCCCTCCCTCAGTCTTTCGCTTTATTAGACGCTTGTCTCAGAGTTGGCTAAACTCTTCGCCCTGAGGCTTCAAATGAAACCTTTTGTCGGTGTCCTGGTCTAGTGTTTGGAGCAAACTGAGCGAGCAGTCAGTCAGACCATTTTTGTCTTTATAGGGGTCGGACGAGGGGGTTCAGGGGAGAAAGAAGTTAAACAATGCTGTTGGCTCCCATCTCAAACTCAAATGATTTATTGGCACAGAGGAGAGGGAGTGAATGACAGACAGACCGACACAGACAGACAAAGAGTGAAAGTCAGTGAGCGAGAGAGAGAGAGAGCGAGAGAGAGAGAGAGAGAGAGAGAGAGAGAGAGCATGTAATGGGAAAGTAAAAAATTAAGTGAGAGAGTATACGTGAGAGAGAGTATCCACTCATCTAGCCAAAGCCTCCCAGAGACAGGCTTTCTCTGCACCATGAATGGTTGGAAATCGTTAAAAGAAAGAGTGAGAGAAAGGAAGAGGGTTGGAGAAAAAAAGTGCTGTATAAAGGATTTGTTCCTCTGTTGTGGTGTTATGACCAGGATGGCACTCATCAAATGAAATGTCATTTGTCACATGCTTCGTAAACAACAGCTGTAGACTAACAGGGTAAATGCTTACTTAAGGGTCCCTTCCCAACAATGCAGAGAGACAAATTGAAAATAACACGAGGAATAAATACACAATGAGTAACTTTAACTTGGCTATATACACGGGGTATCAGTACAGAGTCGATGCAGCAGTATGAGGAAATTGGGGTAGATATGTACATGCAGTGCATTCGGAAAGTATTCAGACCCCTTCCCCTTTTCCACATTTTGTTAGGTTACAGCATTATGCTAAAATTGATTCAATTGTTTTTGTTCTCATCAATCTACACACAACACCCCAAAATGGCAAAGCAAAAACAGGTTCAGATATGTGCAAATTATGTATTTTTTTTATTAAAAAGTATGCAGACCCTTTACTTAGTACTGTGTTGAAGCACTTTTGGCAGCGATAACAGCCTAGATTCTGCTGGGGTGATGCTACAAGGTTGGCACACCTGTATTTGGAGAGTTTCTCACATTCTTCTCTGCAGACCCTCTCAAGCTCTGTCAGATTGATTGGGGAGTGTCACTGCACAGCTATTTCCAGGTCTCTCAAGAGATGTTCTATTGGGTTCAAGTCTGGGCCACTTAAGGACGTTCAGACACTTGTCCCGAAGCCACTCCTTCATTGTCTTGGCTGTGTGCTTAGGTTCATTCTCCTGTTGGAAGGTGAACCTTCGCCCTAATCCGAAGTCCTGAGCAGATTTTCATCAAGGATCTCTCTGTACTTCACTCGGTTCATCTTTCCCTTGATCCTGACTGGTCTCCCAGTCCCTGCCACTGAAAAACATCCCCACAGCATGATGCTGCCACCACCATGCTTCACCGTAGGGATGGTGTTGGCCAGGGGATGAGTGGTGCCTGGTTTCCTCCAAACGTGACGCTTGGCATTCAGGCCAAAGAGTTCAATCCTGGTTTCATCAGACCAGAGTATCTTGTTTCTCATGGTCAGAGTCCTTTTTACTTTTGGCAAACTCCAAGCAGGCTGTCATGTGCCTTTCACTGAGAAGTGGCTTCCGTCTGGCCACTCTACCATAAAGGCCTGATTGGTGGAGCTGATTGGTGACCATCGGATTCTTGGGCTTTGGTCAGGGAGGTGACCTTCTCCCCAGATTGCACAGTCTGGCTGGGCTGCCAGCTCTAGGAAGAGTCTTGGTGGTTCTAAACTTCTTCCATTTAAGAATGGATGGAGGCCACTGTGTTCTTGGGGACCAATGCTGCAGAAATATTTTGGTACACTACCCCAGATCTGTGCCTCGACACAATACCGTCTCGGAGCTTCGACCTCATGGCTTAGTTTTTGCTATGACATGCACTGTCAACTGTGGGGACCCTATATATAGACAGGTGTGTGCCTTTCCAAATCATGTCCAATCAATTGAATTGCAGCCATCTTCAGTTCCTGCTTGTTTCGGGGACTTATTGCCTTCAGTCTCGTCTTCAGCATGTAAAATCCATGTTCAATTGGATTCAGATCTGGTGATCGACTCGGCCAGTCAAGGATTTTCCACTTTTTGGCCATCAAAAACCCCTTTGTTGCTCTAGAAGTATGTTAAGGGTCACTGTCTTGTTGCATGATGAAGCGCCATCCAATGAGTTGAGGCATTTGGTTTAATCTGAGCAGATCAAATATCTCTGTAGACTTCAGAATGTATTGTTCTACTTCTGTCTGCAGTCACATCATCAATGAAGACAAGTGAGCCTGTTCCACTGGCAGCCATACAGGCCCAAGCCATAACACCCCCTCCACCATGTTTCACAGATGAGGTGGTATGCTTTGGATCATGGGCATGTCTTTTTTCCCTCTCCACACTTTCCTATTTCCATCACTCTGGTACATGTTAATCTTTGTCTCACCTGTCCACAATACTTTTTTCCAGAACTCTTGGGGCTCTTTTAGGTGCTTTTTAGCAAACTGTAATCAGGCCTTTCTGTTTGTCAGGCTCATCAGTGGTTTGCATCTTGTAGTGTACCCACTGTAGTGCTGCTGGTGTAGTTGTCTACGTATGGTAGACTGACACATCTACACCTGCATCCAGGAGAGTGTTTTTGATCTGTTGGGCTGTTGTCAGGGGGGTTTTCTTCATCATAGAAAGTATTCTCCAGCCATCCACTACAGTGGTCTTCCTCAGTCTACCGGGTCTTTTGACATTGAGTTCACTAGTTTTTTTTTCTTGTTAATGATGAACCAAACTGTTGACTTGGGCATGCCCATGGTTTCTGCAATGTTCCTGATTGATTGATTTGAATTTCTGAGCCTTATGACGGCCAGCTTAATTTGCATTGACACTGCCGTCTTCCACGTGTTGTCACACCCAACAACAACCTCTAAAGGCAATAGCAAAGTCTAGAATCAATACTATTCATTAACAGCTCTGCTGCATTCACTAACGACACAAATGAATACACCTGCCTAACGACACACATCTGTGAAGCCAATTCAACAAATACTTGTAGTACCTTAAAATGGGGGTACCATGTACAAAAGGTGCTGTCATTTCTAAACGGTTCATCCGATATGTATGAAAATACCCTCAAATTAAAGCTGACAGTCTGCACTTCACCCTCATTGTCAAACTCAAAGTGCTAGAGTACAGAACCAAAATAAAAATGGTCACTGTCCAATGAATTATGGTGCTCACTGTATGTAAATAAGGTATCCGTTTTTTTGTTTTAATAAATTTGCAAACATTTCTAAAAACCTGTTTTCACTTTGTCGTTATGGGATATTGATGAGCAAAACATTTTATTTCATCCATTTTAGAATAAGGATGTAATGTTACAACAACCATCAGACTATTCTCAATTTAATCTTGACTTTACTAATATGTCAAATTAGTTTAAATTTAGAATGGCCCGTTATGAAATGGGCATGAACAGGGGTAAGACTAAAAATGACATGTCATCCGTATACACTAGAATAGCGAATGGAGGCCACTTTCCCGCCGGTAGTTTTTCACTCATGTCAGGTGGCCACTCCGGTAATTTCGCTGCGCGACAGACTGGTGATATTCCGCCCAAAGTCTACCATGGGCTCTCCAAGGGCTGTTGCTGTGACTATTACCGGCGGTCACGAGTCATGAAGGAAGTCAAATTCCACATGACCGCTTTAGTCACGGTAATTAGGCTTCTCCAAGTTCTGATGCTGCTGCTGGTCATTAGTAGCCTACCAAACTTGCTAACTGCCTGGTATTCAGCACTCTATTGTCCCTCTAATCACTCTGACATCAATGCAAACGTATTGAAAATCTAAATCAAACACTTCATGAGGGCCCATGATCTCATGTTGCGCAACATTTCTATAGGCTATGTAATTGCGGGAGAAAATAGAGTGATGGCTGCTAATAAAAAGAGGATCCCATCAGCTTTCTATAGGCTAGGCCTACTATATTTATTTCTCAACATTCCTAATATTAAGCACATTGCTTATATTTACAACAGAAGTATAGCCTACCTGGCTGGCATGAAAATAAACCATGGGGGGGGGAAAAAAGTGTCCTCCATTCGCTATTTAAAGTGCATAGATGACACGTACTGTATTTGTTCCTGCTGCCCCGGGTGATACAGGTGCATGACAATAGTCGATTCTAAATCATAACAAAATGTCACACATATATATTATATGGAAAGATAAGATTAAATCAAGAATAGTCTGATGGGTGACAATATTAGCCTATCAGTCGTGAATGAGGACCAGCATAAGAAACCATGCCTTTTTTTGCTATGTTTTCTAAAATCGTAGTCGCACACCTCATTTAGCCTAGCCCATAGGCCTATATGTTTTAATACGGTTTGTATCACAACTAAAGTGGCCAAATAACATCTTAAAATTAAAGCACATTAATCCACTTTACAAGGGGTGTAGAGCCTAACTGGCATATATATAATATACGCAGTGCGTTAAGTTCAAGTTTGGGGAAGATAATTTTAACCATAAAAATGCACCTTTATAATAAAAGCCTTATATGCATAATCACATTTCCGGTCACTATTGATAAAGGTGTTTTCCACTAACGGAACATTCGCGCTTATAGTCTACTGCCGTGTGCGCATTACTGCGCCTATAATGGGAAGAAATAAACTATTAAGCTATCAACATTTTAAGTTAAACATTCTGATCTGTTGCATCAGCCACATTGCATAAAAAGGTTTTGATGCTAGCACGTGTATTAAATTTGGTATCCATCGCATCCCACAACTGTTCGGAATATTTATTTCTTGCACAGAATAGGTTGACTTTTGTCCTATGGGGGAATAGTAGATTGATATAGGCTAGTGCGCTTGCTGTTCGTTAGGCCTACTCAACTTGTTGGCTGACGAAAAGTAAATGTGGGCAGTTCTTCCATTATCTTCAATACGCACCTCGGAATTGGATAAGGAAGCACACAGTTAATAATCATTAGTCTCATGCAGCCTTACAATGTATTAAAAATCAAAACATATAGCCCAAAGTTATCTTAATAACTCTAAATTAAGCATATAGGAGTACCTATTTCTTTGTTAACCTCTCACAGAATAGTCGCATGTGCGCACTCCCTCAAATCGTTGAGAAGATAATTATATTTTACTCAGCTTTTTGTTCAATTGTATTCTTCATTCTATAAAATAATGCCACAGAATAAGCTAATCTTGTCTGCTAAATTAACTAGTGTATCCTACAGCCATTTGGCATAGTCATTTTCTTCATATCATGCTTCTTTAGACCTGTCGAAAATAATGGATTTATTGTGATGTTGTAGGCTATATAACATGTATTTATTCAACTTTTTAAAATGGCTTGAAGGCTGTGTGTGGAAGCCAGGAGATGCTAAATGTGTTTATGTTAATTAACGGTGAATTACCATGAGCCTGACAGTTATTTGCTTGACAATCATCGGCTGACTACATTTTGTGACCACCACAGCCCTAGGCTCTCCAACCCTGTTCCTGCAGCTACCCAGTGCTTCATTTGGGAAAGCAAGTGAAATCTGTTCAGGAACGTCGATAGTAACATGTTTTCACAACAAAACAAATTTCATTAAACTGTTGACAGCCCCCCTCAATGCGCGCTGGAGACAGGACTGAAGGAGAGAGGGGAGGGGATGGGATGGAAACTTGTACTGGTGAGATATTCTTTATAAAAAAAAAGGTAATGAGTCCGCCTATTAATTATGAAAATATAAAACATATCCCATTACAAGGCTATTCAAATTCAAATCCACCATAATTTTAGGCTAAATATGAATTTGTTCATTTAGGCTAGACCAATTATGTGCCAAAGATATCTTAAAATAAGTATTTTTTATTTACATGTTTTTTTACATGTTTTTCTGCCTTGTGTAATATGCAGTATGTTATGTATTGTATAGCACAATCATTATTTTAGTTCAGGTTTTGAAGCATCCACAATGATCATGTTTTCCATTCAACCTGTTGAATTTATTTTATTCAAATTGATCAGAGTGAGATTAGTTTTAAATAAGTGTAAATATTTTGATAAGTGTTTGTGATTTTCGATTTAATTTGCATTGATGTCTGTGGTTAGAGGGACAATAGGGCCCTGAGAACCATGCTATTAGCGACCTGATGATCATTGGTGAGTTGGGTACTACTAATGCCTGTCCAGAGTGCATAAAAGGAGATTACCGTGACTCAACGGTCACTTAGAATTTTACTGAGGTCATGACTCATGACTGCTGGTGTGGCAGTGATATGGTCACTGCAACAGCCCTAGTCCTGGTAATCAGTCTTAACCTGTTTAAAAAGGTCCTATATTGGCTACAGAGTGAAAGGTACGGAACAGCTGGTGCTCTTATGCATGGTTCAGTGTTGCTTGCCTCAAAACAAGCATTTAACTCGTCTGGTAGGCTTATGTAAGTGGGCAGCTCGTGGCTGGTGTTCCCGTTGTAGTCCGTGATAGTTTGCAAAACCTGACACATTTAATGATTGTCAGAGCCAGTTTAGTAGGATTCCATCTTAGTTCTGTATTGACGCTGTCAAGACGTTGGCCTCTTTGGGTATAGCAACCCCATCCCCCTCTCCCTGCCTCCCCATTGCCTCCAACTAGGCTGCTGTGGTCAGAGGTCGTAAATTCCTGAGAGGATCTCCTCATGGACACATAGTAGAGAGTGAGTAAACTTTCATAGAGGACAAAGGAAATCCTTCCACCTCAAAGAACTTGAGGTACGAACAAATTTCATGTTCCGGAGAAAGTATAAAAGCTCGGTTAAGAATCCAGCTACGAACTGGTCTGTTCGTCACAACTTGGGGAAGCTCATGGGAGACGGTGTGGCCACATTACCATAACGCTGTTTATATAATAGCCTCAGATATGAGGTTTACATCTCATTGTTGTATAAGATGAATGAGTGAGTATGATACTGTTTGTATAATATGATTTTTGACTGTTTAATGAAGAAAAATACAATTCCCTTTTGATTTGAACTAAATCAGAGGACCGCCCCTGAGCCCAGTTAGGGTCAGACATCCTGGGACAGCCTTTTCTGCCATTCCCAATAAAAACCTCTTTCGGGTTTTCGATCAGCAGACCGAGCTTACCTCAATTACGAGATGGCTAAAGGTTGCAGACCATTGCTGAATTATGAGGGGAACAAAGGTTGTAGTCCATTGCTGAATCTTTTAACCATACCACGTGGTTAAACTCTTAGACTATCGACCGACAGAATGAGAACAAGTCTTTGATACTAATTACTAGTCTAGTGCTAGGAATTCGGTATCATTGAACGCGAAGAACGACAACCGCCAAACACCCATTCTATAACGAATATCACTTTGAACTATCCCCTCTAACAAAGACAGAGAGAGGGAGAGAGACAGACAATTCTACGAAAGACAAACTTTTCACCAGCGATCAAGACGACACACTGAGCGTAAATATATATATTGATTGCAATTGTTCTCGAATGAGTGAGTGTTAATGTGTAAAGGATTAGCATTTCAATTGTTATAAATTATCACTCTGTAGTGACTTAGTCGACCCCCACTTCCCCTTTTGTCTAACAAGCCGCCATGCCGGTTTAGCCCACTAGGGCACATTCTATCATTACATTTACCTGGTTTATTTATGCATTTCTGTGAATTACTTAATAATAAATAAATGATTTAAGACAATTGATGTATGGATGACTCATAGTGAAGACTGGGTTTGTGCAGATAACCAACAATTTACGATGTTTGGAATGAGACTAACATGAGGTAAAGTAAATAATTCATTAATTCGAAGACTAATTGAACAGATAAAATATCTGAAAAGTTATTTTAGGAAATTATAACTTTGTAATCTGAATGTTTCCTTGGTGCCCCGACTTACTAGTTAATTAGTTATGTGATTAATCAGTTGATCGCGTAGTAACTAATTACAGAGAATCTTTGATAAAAACTATCAGTCTTCAGTTAATGATAGTAAAGACACGACAACGCTATGCCTGTTTGATGGCTCGTCGGATGTCGTAGAGGGATTTCTTATGAGCGTCCGGATTAATGTCCCGCTCCTTGAAAGAAGCAGGCCTTTAGCTCAGTGCGGATGTTGCATGTAATCCATGGCTTCTCGTTATGATATGTACGTATTGTCACTGCGGGGAAGGGGGGGGAAAACGTAGCTCTTCTGATGTCCAGAAGCTGTATTAATTCACAGGAAATTATGGCAGAGAAATTATGAACAAAGATCAGTGTAAAAAAAATAAAAAAAATTAAAATTGGTCAGGAGCATGTAAAACGGCTGCTGTCCACTGCAGCGCCATCTTACTACAACTCATACAAAAACACCAGAGGTGCTGAGAGATGTACTGCCCCAACCTTGAGCGATTCTGTCCAGTGCCTGACAGCTTGCCTAATTGGACGTAAAGACTGAGGAATGTTGCAAGAGAATACAATCATGTGAAAACAATGAACCACTTAACAAGACATCTACAACATTGCCTCCATAGGTTCTCTCACATGAAGTAGAAGGAAGAGATCACACACATCCCAACAGTTTAGGCCCCACACACAGTTTGTTTGGAGGAGGGAGTGACTAACGCTGAGGATGATTTAACAGGCTGACCACAAAATAAATGTAGAAATCCATGTTATTCAATTATTGCACCCACACTGCTCACGCGTTACCAATGGCTAAAATAGAAGTCATTTCTATTTCTGACGCAGATCGCGCTGCAAGTCCTGCCTCTCCCATCTTCTCATTGGTTTATAGAAGCAGGTACCCACGTGCCATCTCCTCATTGGTTATACCCACGTGGGTGATTGAAAGACAAACTGTTTTGCCGGTCGTCGTGGTAATACTATGAAAGTTTGGCATCTAATCACCATATAAGTTTAAAGATGAAAAAGCCTGGAAGGAGAAGAGATGACTAGAAACGATTCGGTTGACCGTTTTATGTGTGGATTAATTGTTGGAGTACAGGACCTTGTTATTTTACCTGAAATGCACAACTCAATGTTTATATCCCAGGATAAATTAGCTAGCAAGTGCAAGCTAACTAGCTAAATTGACAGAAATGTTTAATGATTTTCGACCCGTCCCCAAATTAATGTAATTGGTTCGGAGTTTGTTTTGAAATTTTAACCTGCATGTCGTGATCGCGTTTGGTGTAGTGGAACAAAATATATTTATGCACGCAGCCAGTTTGGGTTCCATGTAACTATGTTGGACAAATCTGTACACTGTGAGGACTGTGTGTGGATTTGAGTTTGGCCACTGGGAATGTTGTATAGACATTGTAATTGGGGAAGTCCTTGTTTTTTTAGGAGGTAGGGTGTCAATTTCTTTTAGTAACTACTCTCTTCAAAGCGTCTGGTAGAAATAGTCTCTGTATGAGCCACAGCATTAGCATAGCAACCTTCAGCATATTTGCATAGCGTTAGCATAACAATGTCACACTACAAGCTACTCTAAACCTCTGCTGGGGTCATTGAGATATAGGGTGAACAGTAATTTCTCCATTAGGGGCTAAAAGACTGGCGGCAAGAACCGTAACATTGTTATTTAGCAGACAGCCAGTGTTAGCCTAGCCAACGGACAGTAGGCCTACAGTGCAGTAAGTCTAGAAAGCACGGCTGGACCGAGCTGCTTTGACTAAAGTGATGAAAGTATCCAAACAGTGAACCACTGGGACAGATTAGATCTTTATCTGTGTCATATCCGGGATGTCTGTTGACTAAAGCCAGGCCAGAAAGACTGGAGAGCAGAGGTTTAAACAGATGGAAAAAGAGAGAGACAGGAAGAGGGTAGTGGAGTGACAAATAGTGTGAAAGCACCCACAGGAAGTAGGTCCGTGTGTGTGTGTGTGTGTGTGTGTGTGTGTGTGTGTGTGTGTGTGTGTGTCAGTATATAGGACTATACTGTAACGGGCACTAGAACTAGCAGCATACGTTATGACTCTCTTCAAGGCTGCTCAACCTTGGTCTCTTTAAACACCCATTTCCCAGTTTCTATCTGCAAACATGGCAGACAGGGCACAATAGGCCTCCTTAGCGCATTGGTTTGCTGAGTAGCCCTTGAACAACTCACTTTTTAAGTTATCAAAATAACTTCTGGATAATGTTCAAAACACACAACCTTTATCACAAGAAAACAGACGGCAAACTTCGTTCTGGTTTTATTTTTGCATATTATGTCACTGATTTGGCTTTCCACTAATGGCGGAGCTTAAACGCAAGGGAGCATTCAAACGAAAAATATGGCATGTTTACAAAACATCATTTGCCATTGTATGAGACAATAGCTTTCTGCCTTGGGATCTGTGGCAGGGCTGTGTGGTTGTTCGGGAGCAAACTGTATGGACCTAGGCGATTAGACGCCCAGTGAATGGGTATTCCCATGGTTTTGCGGCTTTGTACGTCGGGAACAGTGACCCCACTGTAAGCCGCGGCTGTTTACATTCCAGAAGATCAGTTCCTACTGGAGCCAGGGGAAGGAAGGGCAGGGGTTAAAAAGCACTCTCACGCACCCAATCTTCCCAGTCCAAAACAAGCCTTGACGCGGTCTGTAAACAAACTAGCAGAGAACACCACTTGGGTTTAGACTTACACAGTCTTATAGACGGTCTGACTTGTAATCCACTTCCCAACTCCTCTTTATCAGTCGCTTTCCCTCCAGTCTATTTCTAAATCCCTCCTTTCTCTTCCACACACCCCTCCTTCGATCCCTGTGAATTCTCTCTTTCCAACATCCCTAACTACCCAAATCCCTCTCAAATCTACTCCCATTCCTACACCATCACCACCTCGTTCACTCCATCCCGCGCTCTCTCCTATAAACCCAGTCCCCCTCCCTACCTACTCCGCCTCTCCCCTCTTTTCCCATGGCTGGCTGCAGTGTTTCGAAAGCCTTCTGGGAGCGAGCAGCTCTAATTGAGGGGGGTGCTTCCAGTTATGTCCCGCCACAGATCGCCTGGAGGCAACAACACTGCAGCACTCCCTGTCCCCTGTATCCACATGACCAGGCAAAAGACAAAAGGCTTTTTGGAGCCAGTTAAAAATAGCTTGCAGTTTAATGTTGGGGTTGGGGGGGGGGCCTTGCACGTTCCAGTGTGTCACAATCTCATCTCACGTGTGGCAAGCAGACAAATCTTTGGCCAAGGCAAACTCAGACTGGGGTCTTACACAAAACCTGTAGCGGTGCGTTCAAGCAAACAAGCTGTAAAAAGAGGGAAAGAAGAGGCCAAACGCCAGCAATTAAAAAGTAAGTACAGTTCGGTTTGTCCAAGTGAGACTGAACAGCATTTAGTGGTGCCTCTATGGCCTTCGTGTAGAATCAGATCTGCTTCGGCTCTGACCAACCCCACAATCCCTTATCCTTCGACAACCACTTTTATATAAATCACACCAGAAGAATTAGATAAGACTACTAGCCTCGGGATGCTAAAGGCAACACTTTTAAAAGAGCTGCCGTGATAGAACCAGTGAGAACAAGGGAACGGTGATCCAATCACTGATCAAAGTTACTTAGGCTAACACGCCAATATAACAACATGCCCAATAGACAGCATGTAATATTAACTTAAAAAAGGAAATGCCAGAGCAGAAACAACGATTGCAAAAATCAACATAAAATCAATCCTAGCTCTAATTCATGGTTTTCGATACAGCAACAGAATCTGGCCTACCCTAACAGGATACAAAAGCTGAAACACAGTCAGGAAACAAGTAACCTAATATGATAACATTCATAGATGTACTTCTACAGCGTCTGGAGAAAAAGAAGAAAAAAAAACAGCAGCAGCAAGACAAAACGATATCCCACCCGAGTCGGATTCTCCACCTCATGCCAACAAGTTAGTGGGTGTGTTGAGCATGAATACTAGATTCAAAACATGAGCTGGCGCACAACCAGACAAATGTGTTTGTGTGGAGGTGCTGACTAACGGCGAATAAACTCTAAAAATAAAGAATGTCGCTCACTCCATATATAAACTCACAGCAATTTAATGGGTGTTTTTACCAATGTTTCGGCATCACTGTGCCTTCCTCCGCACCCTGTGCCTTCCTCCGCACCCTGTGCCTTCCTCCGCACCCTGTGCCTTCCTCCGCACCCTGAGGAAGGCACAGTGAGGCCGAAACGTTGGTAAATTAGTAGTATACCCAATAAATTGCTGGAAGTTTATAGATGGAGTGTGCGACTTTCTTTAGCATGAATACTAACATGAACACCAAACCTATTTTAAGCCACGTCACACAGTGGCTGTTGGAGTGTAGGTGTTGAGCTGTGCGTTTGAACCAAGCCAACGAAGTGGTCAATAGGAGGTGTGGCCGGGCCCATTTTAGACCGCGTCGCAGGAGGGTCATTAGAGAGTGGGTGTCGAGCGTCGCAGGAGGGTCATTAGAGAGTGGGTGTCGAGCGTCGCAGGAGGGTCATTAGAGAGTGGGTGTCGAGCGGTGTGCTGGTGATGTTGTCAAGAGTCTCCCGCTGAGACAAAAAAATCTCCACGCCTGCCTTGTCCGAGGTGTGATAAGGGATTGTGGAGCGTGAGTCTGTGATACGCGCTTCTGTCACGCAGTCTAAGCATAATACACATCACAACATGTTCCATGCAAAAGTGAAAGCCATATTTGTGGAAATAAGTTCAGCAATGACATTATGTTCCTCTAGAACTGCTTACTCAACTCTTGACTCCTGCAGGTGACAGTGACTCCTGTCTGAGGCCTTGAAACACTTCTGACCCAGCAACACTTGTTCTTGACACACACTCTGCAGTCAAGCACTCTTTGTCCTACACAAGCGCTCACACACACACACACACACACACACACACACGCACACGCACACCACATTCTTGAGCCGCTTTAGGATTGCAAAAACAGCTAGTTGTTTTAACAAAAGAAAACAAAAAAAGTCACCTCTGGTAGCCTACAATTCACCCATGCCATGGTCAAACATCCATTTAACGCGCTGTTGAACAAAGAAACAGAAAGGCGTTGCCAAGGCAACGCGACAACTTCAGACAGCCCTTGCGAAACTTGTCAATATCGCATGTTCCACGATTGGTGCTTTCATTCATATGTCAATTGAATTCATATCTTTCAAAATCAGTGACAAGGATGAAATCTTTAACATAAAGCTCCAAGTTTACAGATTCCTTTTGGAAATGTACTTAGAAAATGTTACTTGTTTTGGGGTCTATGCTACGACAAACCCAGCACTAAAGCTCAAAGCCCATTGTACCATACACTAGGACGGATGCACATGTTTGATATAGGCAGACACGTTCCGCTCATTCTCTCTCCCTCCATCTATTTTTTCCCATCTACTGGAAAGTAACTCTTCCTATTCTCCATCCACCCACCCACACTTTCTCTCTCTGCTATCCCCTCCCACACACACACACTCTCTCTCTCTCTTTGGTATATCTTCCCCCTCTCCTTCCACATACACACAGTCTCCCTCTGATAACCTCTCTTCAAAGCCACTCTTGCCCTCCTGGTCTAAAATGGTGGTGGAGTCTCACTGGGTGTTCACTGTTCACCCCTGGAGGAGTAGAGGGTGACCCCAAAAACGCCCAGTGGGAACGTGTGATCTCCCCCCCCCAGGGCGATGCCACATCCTGCGGGTTGGGACCACAGCCCATCTGGGCCTGTTTAGAGCCATGCAGGACACCAGAGCCATAAAAACTAAAGGCCCCGGGAAAAATACACACACACAGGGGCAACCTTCTCATCTCCTAAACCCAACCCTGTGCTCTCTGGTGGGCCTCTGATGTGGCTACAGGCCCTGGGTTTCATGGTTTCGAGGAGACGTCATGCTTTTTGTCGTTCCCATTTCTCAAAAGTCTAAAGGAGTGTGTGTGTGTATTTCCTTGTGTTAAAGTGCGTTACTGTACATGTCATTGTCCTATGTTTGGAGTGCGTTTATGCTGTATGATATTATTGCCCATAGCCTTGTGTTGTGGTTAGACGTTTATGCCTAGTGTTGTGTAGTCGTGCGCAGTGCTGCTTGTTTTTCTAACGTAGTGCATGTATGTTGTTGAGTGTTAGGAGGCTGGGTGACGAAGGGTATATTTGATATGGAGAGGAAGAGGAGTGTGGTCTCAGCAGCCCCACCGAGGCCTTCCTCCATCCCTGCCCTCTCATTATGTCCTGGGGATACAGCACTCTCCATCAGGGAGGGAAACACACATGCGAAACACACACACACACACACCTTATTCTACACAGTGCAATAATTCTTAGGGACGGTACACAACTCGCCTCTCCCACATACGTAATGTGCTTTAGGCCAGTGGTCCTCAACCTTTTTTGGTTCCTGTACCCTCAAAATCACATTATGCTCTGCCTGGAGTACCACGGACATACCCTCTCGTGCATTTTACCAGTAGGCCTATGTTCTTATGAGTCTTCCAAAATACCCTGTGGATAAGCCAAGCACCCCTGAAGGTACACACACCCCAAGATCAGAAGCACTGCTAGGTAGCCTAGTGGTTAGAGCGTTGGGCCCGTAATCGAAAGGTTGCTGATCGAATCCCCGAGCAGACAAGGTAAAAAAAAATAAGTTGTTCTGCCCCTGAACAACCCACTGTTCCCCGGTAGGCAGTCAATGTAAATAAGAATGTATTCTTAACTTCTTATGGCTGGGGGGGCAGTATTGAGTAGCTTGGATGAATAAGTTGCCCAAACTAAACGGCCTGCTCCTCAGTCTCAGTTGCTAATATATGCATAGTATTAGTAGTATTGGATAGAGAACACTAAAGTTTCCAAAACTGTCAAAATATTGTCTGAGTATAACAGAACTGATATTGCAGGTGAAACCCTGAGGAAAATAAAACCAGGAAGTGGCTTCTATTTTGAAAACTCCATGTTCCATAGCCTGCCTATACTCCATTTAAAGGGATATCAACCAGATTCCTTTTCCCATCGCTTCCTCAAGGTGTCAGTCTTTAGACATAGTTTCAGGCTTTTATTTTGAAAAAATGAGCGAGAAAGATATCATCGCGTCATTGTATGGCCGGGTGCCAGCAGCGTTTTGTATGCGTAACTGAGTTTGGGCTGCCATTGCCTTTCCCTCTCCGACTGAAAAAGACAGTTGCGGTTGATATCTTATCGATTATATATTTTAAAAATAACCTGAGGATTGATTATAAAAAACATTTGACATGTTTCTGTGGAATTTGTTTGCGTTGTCGTGACCGCTTTTTCCTGTGGATTTCTGAACATAACACGCCAAACAAACGGAGGTATTTTGGATATAAAAATCATCTTTATGGAACAAAAGGAACATTTATTGTGTAACTGGGAGTCCCGTGAGTGAAAACTTCAGAA
The DNA here is from genome assembly GCF_023373465.1 of Oncorhynchus keta. NCBI lineage: Eukaryota > Metazoa > Chordata > Actinopteri > Salmoniformes > Salmonidae > Oncorhynchus > Oncorhynchus keta. The sequence continues at coordinate 9,186,797 of NC_068423.1, forward strand.
GATCAAAGGTAAACGATTAATTTGATTCCTTTTCTGATTTTCGTGACCAAGCTACTTGATGCTAGGTGTACTTATTGTTTTGTCGAGCGATCATTAAACTTACAAACGCTTGGATTGCTTTCGCTGTAAAGCATATTTTCAAAATCTGATACGACAGGTGGATTAACAAAAGACTAAGCTGCGTTTTGCTATATTGCACTTGTGATTTCATAAATATAAATATTTTTAGTAATATTATTTGTATGTACACTATGCAATTCAGCGGTTGTTGATGACAATTATCCCGTTAACGGGATGGCAGCCATAAGAAGTTAACTGACTTGCCTAGTTAAATAAAGCTTACAATCCAACAAGAGAGTATAATATAGGATATTTGAGCAACTTGCGCTCGGTTTCACCAAAGGCCTAGCTTCTGGTGCCAGATACAGGAGCTATTTAGCTTAATTTGCAGCCGCTTATTAAAAATGGCCCAACAATTATTCAAACATTCATCATCGCTTGTTCTACACTTCACAGATCTATATTTAGAGCACTCCAGCTCTCCACCTCCGTTGCTGACCCATTTTGATCCTCCTTTCAGACGGCAGATGAAAAGATGAAGTGACACTAACCGAGGAGGAAGGGAAAGGGAGGGCGAGTGGGAGACACTCTTTTTCTTTCACTTTCCTCCTCCCCCTCTCCTCCGTACGTATTCTTTATTTGTCCCCTCGCTCGAATCCAAATCGCTGTCTTTAAGACCGTACGTACGCTCCTTTGGACTCACACCTCAGAAATATTTCATTTCACTGACTCTCAGGTATGCTTCACCCGGTGAGAGGATGATCAATGTGACATGTCCTGTTCCTTTCCTACACACTGATACATGCGTGCATTAGTATGTACGTAACAGGTCTCCACAGATCAACAGTTCTTTTGTGATGACCCCGTCGAGTTGAGAGATGCGTATTCCACCCACATACCAATAGCTTCACAGCCAATGTGCACGCACACACACACACACACACACCAGAAAAGGCCTCTTCCCACTGCCTCGCTTACATAAGGACACTCAGCATCGCTCACCAACGAACACCGCAGAGAGAATGAGTCAACAGCAATGAGCAAAGTGCTCTTTCCTCCCGATGCGTTTTTCACCTCCCGTTCAATGTTTTTTTTCTTTTTTAAAGAGCCTCTCTTTCCAAGCAGTTGGATAAGAGGAATACGGGCCAATCAATACACTGCATGCCCACTCTCTCCACTCCTCATATGAATTGCTAAACTGCTGGCACTAAGAGGGCAGTGTTGAATGTGTACCTCAACTTAATTTACTTTAGAGAAACAATTACAACTTTGTGGCAACTTCATCACAACGCTGTCACGTGGTAATGTCATCACGACCAACCTTCTTAACAACATGTAACGTTGTCACAAGTTGTCAGAACATAATGTGTTGGTAGGGAAGGTAGTAGGATACAGAGTATCCAACAGTGACACTGATAAACAGAAAGGCGTCAAAGTGGATTAAAAATGGCCGTTTTTATGCCTCAGGTGGGAAGTTGCCATGGTCAGTTGCACAGGTTTGTTTGCACCTTAAAACAAAGCACACCTGTCTACCAGACTTATCTGTGACACCTGGTGTCCCCGCATTCCTTTCATGCTCACTGAGCTAGTTCTCTACGAATTAGCATGTTAGCGTGATGCTACGCTAGCCCCAGAGGGACGGTGTGCTCGGAGTGTTGACAACCCAGCCCTGTGGCACCGGGCCCACCTCAGGCACACAGGTACGCCTCAGGAGAGTGTCAGAATCGCAACACTCCGGCTTACACATGCCGGAAAACATCAAAAAAGGCATGTGTCCAACTTGACTGACAACACACGCACAACATTTAGACTGTTTTCATGTCTAAACTGGGCGTAAACGTCTCCGGTTGTGTAAAAAAATAAAAAACGGCCTTCGTGGAGAAAGAACTCGCTAATAAACTACGGACATCATAAAACATAATTTAGTGCTTAACGGGGAAGTTGACTCACCATCTCGTCCAGGGCGTAGCGGAGTAATCCATGTTCATATAGGATGAAGAACCTCCTCTGCCATTTCTGGAGAGACAGAGAGAGAGAGAGAGTGAGAGTTAGAGATGCTAGTTATAGTGACATCTGATAGGGCAACTTACACTACATAATATGTATGCTATTATAAGACTTTAACTGTTGATTTGGGTAAAAGAAATGTAGCTCAAATGCTAAGCGCAACGCAGCTTCTGAAAGTGGTGGTATACAGGCACGGTTGGATTTTCAATGACCACAGAACACATACTGTATGTGTAGGGAGTTAGCCTATGAATCTATGAACCTATAGTGGCTACATTATAAAGCAGGGATCACTGTGAAGAATCCCCAAGCCCAACAACACCGAAAAGTCCTCAGCATGCCTTGCGGTTTCATAGCTCTTTTTTTCAGGGACATGGCTGCAGATGATTTAGTGAGTCAGTGTGTCCTTGATCCCAAAGCCAGGACTGAGCCAACACTATTACCCCAACACGCAGACACGCGCCGCGCGCACACACACACACGGGTAAAGTTTACCATTCGGTATCTACTGTGTTGGCTTGGCAACATTTGAAAATTACAGACTGTTGTACTACATACTGGACATGTGTGTCACTTAAATACAGAGAGAGAGACCGAGAGAGAGAGAGACCGAGACCAAGAGAGAGAGAGAGAGAGAGAGAGAATTCCTCCAACTCTGTAACAGAGGAGAGGTTGACTTAAGCAAACCACCTAGATATGATCGCTGAGCGATCACCGTTCACCAGGATACATTCCTGGCGCTAACAGGAACCTCCGCTAGCATCTGATGAAAACATACCACAGCCAAAACAGAAACATCCAGCATACACTCTATGTACTGTAGCTAAACCCTCCAACACCAAAGTGTCCTCCAAGGGTAAATTCTACAAACAGGTTAGTCCATGTTTGTTTGAGGAGAAGATTGGATCATCACAAGACAAAAAAAAACTAAATCATCCCTTAAACCCAATCTGTTCCATCTCATTCCCTCGTTTTCCCCTTGAAGGAACTAGTGGAGTTCCAGGTATTAGAACGTATGCAAAGAAACCTGAGGGCGAAACCAGCGCTCAGTGACTCTTTTTAGTGAATATGATAAATGGTAGGCTGTGTTTTCCACACTTTTATACCCTCTACACTAGCCCTCTATCACCAACCCCTCCTTTCTTAATGCCCAGTTTTGTCCGGGTGTTTAAGTTTCTGGCCTTGGTTTCCTGCCGAGATCCATCAATAAAAGACGGGGAAGTGCTTTGTGAGCTACGGGGCGTCGGGGGCCCCCCGAATAGGGCTGCCGATAGGCGGCCTCAGCGAAGCCTGACTTACAGGAACATCATACTAATTCAGAGGCCATTATATAAGGCTCAGAGGGGGACCACTGAATCCAGTGTTTGGCTTTCGCCGGACATAACGGGATCCATGTCGCCCCAAAAGGTCGACTCAAGCCCTCCCCCCAAAAAACACCTGGAAGATTGTGAAGCCTCTTGGAAGAATGTTCGATGAACAGACTAATCAAAAGTGGAACTTTTTGGACAACAGGACTGGTGAAAACCAAACACCGCATTCCACAGTAAGAACCGCACGGTGGCGGTAGTGTGATGGTTTGGGGATGCTTTGCTGCCTCAGGACCTGGATGACTTGCCAACATTGAAGGAACCATGAATTCTGCTCTGTATCAGAGAATGTCAGGCACATCCATCCGTGAGTGGAAGTGCAGCTGGGTCATGCAAACAAGACAGCGATCCAAAAATCACAAACAACGCTACATCAGAATGGCTCAAAAACAACACATTTTAAAGTTCTGGAATGGCCTAGTCAAAGTGCAGACCTAAAACCGATTGAGATGTTGTGGCAGGTCCTGAAACGATCAGTTCATAGTCGAAAACCCACAAATGTCACCGAGTTAAACCAGTTCTGCATGGATGAGCGGGCCAAAATTCCTCCACGGGGATGCGAGACTGATCAACAACTACAGGAAGTGTTTATATGCAGTCATTGCAGTTAGAAAGGTGGCACAACCAGTCGAGTGTGTGGTGGCAATTACTTTTTCCACACAGGTACATAACTTTGTTTATTAAATACATTTTTTAAAAAGTTGCAATATTATGTTTTGGTTGGAGAGCTGACAACATTCAGTGTCCATAATATGCAAAAATAGAGAAAACGGCACTGTAATAGCGACCCCCCCTCCCCCCCATCCCTACCCAATACGGGACCGACCATACCTACAGTTGAGTCCTCTGCCAACTTCAAATCTAACAGGGATCCTTACATCCATCGTCAACCTTTCATATGGGCCAATCATTTAAACCCCTAATTCAGCATTTGTGTTTGTTTACACTCCTGAAGAAAAGAAAAAGTGCCTGTGAATGTTATCACGAGGTGGGAACTGTTGACAGGGCTGAGGCCGATGGCTCCAGAGATGCTCTCCCTCCATATGGAAGCCATCAGGGGCTGTGAGAACCGGGACTTTTCCCACTCCCCCTCAATCTTCCTCTTTTAGGACGCTCCAACATCATATCGGAGCGAACACGGAAAGTAAGTGTTACAAACTACCCCAGGGCACCGGCAGCAGAGAGATGGAGTCAATATTATGCTCATTAGCCCCTTTTTTTAGAAGGCGCACCATGCCACCCACAGGGAGCCGCCCACTCACTGTGTTCTTACTCGCACAGCCAAGTCAAAAGGGTTGCAAATTGTGACTAAACGGTCACACTCTGGCTCCAAACCTCAGTCGAGCGTAGCCTTAGCTCATACAAGACTCGCAGGCGAGTCAAAACATCCTGATTCAAGACTATTGCAGTTATTTTTCCATCTGCTAAGCTAACAATTGTTAACTTTCTGCAAACCGCAACTCCAGTTTTATTCATTTCAGTTTGTTTGTGGCAGAACAGAGACAAGACTACAGAGACCGACGTCACAAGAATAGCTTGCTGTGAACTCAGAATAATATAAAATATAATATAATAATATAATATAAATAATATATTGAGGATTATATTATATTAACTCAGAACTTTAGAGGTGACATAAAACAATCAATTGCTGTAGGCCTGTTGCTTTGATAAAGTGTCCCCCTTATTCTTCTGCATAACCGTACCAAATGATTGAGTGAATCTAGAAGGACTTCTACAATACATTTTCACATCTCAATTGAATGCACTTGACAACAAGTTTACAACTGGGTTAGAATATATTTGTCAAAACCAACCAGAGGTTAACTAACTTACCCGAGATCTGTGCAAGGGATTGCCAAAATTGGTTCCTTCTGGAGCCAGGAGCAACCATCCTCCATATATAGGTTTTGCCTAATGGGGAAGAAAAAAAATGTATGGATTAAAGAAAGCGTTAACAAAATAATTAATTGGCGAAATAATGATTTAATAAGACTCACCAAGCAGATGCTCTTATCTAGGGACTCTTGCGTAACCTCCAGTAAGAGTAATGTCAGACCGCATAACATTGAAATAGCCTTGCGTTATAGCCGTTTATTACCAATGTACACTACATGACCAAGAGTGTGTGGACACCTGCTCGTCAAACATCTCATTCCAAAATCATAGGCATTAATATGGAGTTGGTGCCCTCTTTGCTGCCATTACAGGCTCCACTCTTTTGCGAAGGCTTTCCACTAGATGTTGGAACATTGCTGCGGGGACTTGCTTCCCATTCAGCCGCAAGAGCATTAGTGAGGTCGGGCACTGATGTTGGTCCTTTAGGCCTTGCTCATAGTCAGCGTTCCAAATCCTCCCAAAAGTGTTTGCTTGGGTTGAGGTCAGGGCTCTGTGCAGGCCAGTCAAGATCTCCCACACTGATCAACAAAACATTTCTGTATGGACCACGCTTTGTGCACAGGGTCATTGTTATGCTGAAATAGGAAAAGGGCCTTCCCCAAACAGTTGCCAAAAAATTGGAAGCACAGAATTATCTAGAATGTCATGGTATGCTGTAGTGTTTTTCCATTCACTGGAACCAAGGGGCCTAGCATGAACCATGAAAAACAGCAAGACCATTATTCCTCCTCCACCAAACTTTACAGTTGGCACTATTGGGGCAGGTAGTGTTCCCCTGGCATCCGTTAAACCCAGATTCGTTCATCGGACTGCCAGACGGTGAAGCGTGATTCATCACTCCAGAGAACGCGTTTCCACTGCTCCAGAGTCCAAAGGCGGCGAGCTTTACACCACTCCATTCAATGCTCGGCTGCTCGGCCATGGAAGCCCATTTCATGAAGCTCCCGATGAACAGTTCTTGTGCTGACGTTGCTACCAGAGGCAGTTTGGAACTCGGTGGGGAGTGCTGCAACCTGAAGGCAGACTATTTTTAAGTGCTACGCGCTTCAGCACTCAGCGGTCCCGTTACCACTTCGCGGCTGAGCCATGTTGCTCCTAGATATTTTCACTTCACAATAACACCACTTACAGTTGACCGGGGCAGCTCTGGCAGAGCAGGCATTTTTTAAAACTGACTTGTTGGAAAAGTGGCATCCCATGACGGTGCCAAGTTGAAAGTCACTGAGCTCTTCAAGTAAGGCCATTCTACTGACAATGTTTGTCTATGGAGATTACATGGCCAGATGCTCGATTTTATACGCCTGTCAGCAACGCATGTGGCTAAACTAGCCGAACACACTAGTTTGAAGGGGTGTCCACATACTTTTGTGTATATATACACACACATATTAGGGATAGAGTAATTACTTGATAACCGATGGTTGTGGATGAACACCACCATAAAACAATAACCCGTAAAATATATACATTTAATTTTTTTGTGGAACAAAGCAGCTGACTGAAGACGGGACGGCCGGGCATTCGTGCGGTTGAGTCCGTTTCTGCTGCAACATGGACTCTGTCACGAAACTGCTGCTCCTTGCTGAAACAAGCAAGACGTTGTAGCAAATGAGAGTCTTCGGTTGCTTAGCCAACACCCCCATTCCCTGCAGCAGCACATGCAGTAAGGAGCAGAGGAGGGGAGAAAATGTGTATCTAAAAAATGAAAAGGTTATTATGGTGACCGGAATCACTTGGCTGACCAATAACCATCATCCAAAATTCCATGACCATCACAGCCAATGAGATATGATATCTATCTATATCTATCACACAAACTAAATGACTGACAGGGGGTTTTGAAGCACCTCCATCTTGGCACTCCCTTACCTTTGTAAAAAAAAAAAAAAAAAAATTTGTACAAAAATTCTACACATTTTGTAATGACCTGTGCCATCATAATATGATACGAGTGAGAATGACTAACAAAATCAAATGTGGGCCCCCTGGAGGTCAGGGGCCTGGTTGGTAGTCGGCCATGATTATGAGCCCTGGATGATTACTCAAGTATGTCCCAGAATAATCTGACGACACACTGGCTGTCTGTTTCAATAGATTGTGTACAAGTTGCACGCTTTGGCTGGCTGTTTGGACCAGCTGTGTGAGCGGTGTTCAGGCTGCACACACTAACTGGCTGCATTCCAGAGCACCAGTACTGCCTTTTTTCTTCTTTTTTTAAAGGGGGAAATAGCCTCTAACACGTGATTTTCCCTGTGATCCCCCTAAGTGGGCGGGCAAGAAAGTGTGGAGCGAAGCAGAAAAGGAAGGGAGAAGTAGTGTGACAAAAATATGTTCTCTTCAACACAAAAAAAAACACACAAAAAGACTCAGGACTCTGATTCACTGCATTACATTTTTTTTTAAATGCAGTTAAATCATACACAGGCAGCAGTTAGCCTAGTGAAATCAGATTTTGGCTATGTACGCAACAACACTACTAAAGCCTGTTGAGCTCCAACTTGATCTGAAGGGATTGGATTGGTCTCGCTGTGTATATAGCCATTGCTGGAGTTTTGTTGAGCATGTTTAAAAAGGATTTATGCTTACCTACTCCCATTAAACCTAAACAATCAAATTGGCTTATGGAAAGTGCTCAGTTATAACTCCATAAATCCATCATGTCGCTATGGGAAAGTATAAAAAGGGGACAAGGTTGAGTGTGACAATGAGAGCTAAATGTCCCACTTTAATATACTCTGATCAAGGTCAAAAGTTCCCCCCCGCTAAATGTTATTTCTAATCCAATGTAAAGCTGCTTTATCTTTGATTACAACGTTGGATGTTTCTCTGCTTGGCGCAATGAAAGGCAAGAGAATGCCAAAACAGTGATAGCTACAGGTCACTGCCAACTTAAAGGAAACAGCAACATAAACTCTCCTCCCCCCCACACACACAACTACATCCACCATGCTGATCCTCATCACCGGGGCTCTTCAGAGGTGCGTCCTCAGTCCCCTTCTGTACTCCCTGTTCACCCACGACTGCGTGGCCAAGCACGACTCCAACACCATCATTAAGTTTGCTGACGACACAGCAGTGGTAGGCCTGATCACTGACAAGACAGCCTATAGGGAGGAGGTCAGAGACCTGGCAGTGTGGTGCCAGGACAACAACCTCTCCCTCAATGTGAGCAAGACAAAGGAGATGATCGTGGACTACAGGAAAAGGAGGGCCGAACAGGCCCCCATTAACATCGACGTGGCTGTAGTGGTGCAGTTCGAGAGTTAAGTTCCTTGGTGTCCACATCACCAACAAACTATCATGGTCCAAGCACACCAAGACAGTCGTGAAGAGGGCAAAACACCTTTTCCCCCTCAGGAGACTGAAAGGTTTTGGCATTGGTCCCCAGATCCTCAAAATGTTTTACAGCTTGCATATCGAGAGCATCCTGAACGGTTGCATCACCGCCTGGTATGGCAACTTCTCGGCATCCGACCGTAAGGCGCTACAGAGGGTAGTGTGTATGGCCTGAAACATCACGGAGGCCAAGTTTCCTGCCATCCAGGACCTTTATGCTAGGCAGTGTCAGAGGAAGGCCCAAAAAATTGCCAAAGACTCCAGTCACAGACTGTTCTCTCTGCTACTGCACAGCAGGTGCTACCGGAGCGCCAAGTCTAGGTCCAAATAGCTCCTTAACAGCTTCTACCCCCAAACTATAAAAGACAGCTGAACAAATAATCAAATGGTCACCTGTACTTTCTACATTATCACAAAAAAGGGGTACAAATAATAGTGTCTCAAGAAGCAGTGCAACATGGCAGGGTTGTGTTCCGGAGGACGCATGGCTCTCAACCTTCGCCTCTCCCAAGTCCATACAGGAGTTTCGTCGATGGGACAAGACTAACTACCAATTGGATATCACGAAAAAGTGGTTTAAAAAAATGAATGGTGTCACGTGATCAATGGCTTTGTCCATTTATATACACAGTCATTGGTGTGGAAGTGCCAGCTTGCAATATACTTCGCATCCCTCACTTACTCAAGTGTTTCCATTATTTTGGCAGTTACCTGTATAGTACAAGTCAAGCATACAAAAAGGAACTTATGAGTCTCTTTACACTAACAACATCTCTGAGTTCAGATAGCCACTTAAGTGTGTGGTCTATATGCTTAAAATATTGATAAGTCACCATCTTAGGGCTGAGCAGGGAATCCATTGTGGCATTTCTGGGATAATGGCTGTTCATTCCGATTAAGCCGATATCTGACTATATTACAGATGGAAGAAGACAATGGAGAAATGTTACAGAATGTTACCCCCCTGCCCCTAGAAAATGAGAAGAGGTAAAAAAAAAAAAAAGAAAAAGAGAGCAGCGCTTTAGAGAGAAAAAGAGCAATCTCTCTTCACATGACCAGACAGGGGGCCTATGCTGAATTCCCCTGAGAAGGGACGAGCAAGACGGATTTAGGTCAGCTTTTACCATTCAATGGTTAAACGCAGTCATTTGTGTGGTGCGTTCATCTCACAACCCCCCCATCATAATGACTATGTAATACCGCACTGAGAGAATGTGGGCTAGATGGGATGAGTGGGAGGGGGGGGGGGGTCAAATACTAAAGGAATGACCAAAGCTCTCTGAGATTTACGAAGAAAAACTCTCATATGTAATGTGTGCTGGGCCTTTGGTGTTGATGATAATGAGACGCCTGGCTAACGAGACTAGAGTTTACAAGTTAGTAGCACAATGAGGTCTTTTGATAGCCTTTTGGGTCAGGAATTCCACTAGGTAAGTCTGCCACAGAGCTATTTTCATCTGCGCAAGGACGACAGTCGGTTGTGAATATCATGGAATAGATGTAATGTTGTGTCTAGCTAAAGGTGTCAGTCTCTAGTGTCAATGTCGTGGAATAGATGTGGCGCTGTGTACAGTTGAAGATGTCCAGTCAAGAGACAAACTACTCCTAAAGTCAAGCAGACCCAGACAGAGTGAATGTGTGTGTGTGTGTGTGTGTGTGTGTGTGTCCGTGGATGCAACGTGTGTGAGTCAATCACATATTTAGTCATAATATGACGTGTTTCAGTGTTGAGTCAGGACCACCTGCTTCTAAGAGCTTTCCAAATGCCATGGCTGTACACGCTGGAAGGCTAATCTCTAGATTTGACCTAACAACCTCTCATATGTCTAGAACGAATGGTGTACAGTGTTGAGAAAATCAGCACCGTCACTGCGTAGCTATTCCTGTAGTCTTCTGATCAAAATTACATGGCTTTTTGGGTGTCTCCCCTGTTAAAGAGCAGGCACTTCTCACCAATATAACAACTTAATTCTATACCAAGGCCATTCTTAGCCAGCTCTCTTATGTCAAGGTGATGGCAACAATGTAAAATGTGCAATGTAAGCAATGATTCTATTCTCACCATAGGAAAAGTACTAAGTTGTGGTTTCTACATCTGCATTGCTTGCTGTTTGGGGTTTTAGGCTGGGTTTCTGTATAAGCACTTTGTGGGCATTATAAATGCATTTGATTTTATTCAAAACGCTTTTCATTCAACCACGATGTGTTTGACAAGCCTAACAAAATGTATCCTGCATGCATCTCCTCGTTGACTTCTTTTAAAACTGTCAGTGCCATTTCATGCATTATGCTCTTTCATGTCAGGGAGTTAATTCGTGCACAGATTAGTTTAAGGATGATAGCCTATACCCTGGGGCTAACAACTAATTACATCCAATTAAACTAAACCTTTGTACTATGCCTATTTGACAGATGGCTAACTCCCAGGAAACTCTACTGCACAATGTACACTTTCTGTATTGGGAAACTGGAACTTTGCTGAAATTTCCAATTGCCAATCAAAATCATAAACACCTTATTTACGTAAGTATTCAGACCCTTTGGTCTGAGACTCGAAATTGAGCTCAGGTGCATCTGGTTTCCATTGATCATCCTTGAGATTTTTCTACAACTTGATTGGAGTCCACCTGAGGTAAATTCAATTGATTGGACATGATTTGGAAAGGCACACCTGTCAATATATAGGGTCCCACAGTACATGTCAGAGCAAAAACCAAGCCATGAGGTCGAAGGAATTGTCCATAGAACTCTTCGAGATAGGATTGAGTTGAGGCATAGATCTGGGGATGGGTACCCAAAAAAATTCTGCCGCATTGAAGGTCCACAAGAACACAGCGGCCTCCATCATTTTGAAATGGAAGATGTTTGAAAGCACCAAGACTCTTCCTAGAGTTGGCTGCCCAGCCAAACTGAGCAATCGGAGAAGGGCCTTGGTCAGGGAGGTGACCAAGAACCTGATGGTCACTCTGACAGCGCTCTAGAGTTCCACTGTACAGATGGGAGAACATTCCAGAAGGACCACCATATCTGCAGCACTCCACCAATCAGGCCTTTATAGTAGTGGCCAGTTGGAAGCCATTCCTCAGTAAAAGGCACATGACAGCCTGCTTGGAGTTGCCAAAAGGCACCTAAAGACTCTCATACCATGAGAAACAAGATTCTCTGGTCTGATGAAACCAAAATGTAACTCTTTGGCCCGAATGCCAAGCGTCACATGGAGGAAACCTGGCACCATCTCAACGGTGAAGCATGGTGGCAGCAACATGCTGTGGGGATGTTTTTCAGTGGCAGGGACTGTGAGATTAGTCTGGATCGAGGCAAAGATGAATGAAGCAAAGTACAGAGATATCCTTGATGAAAACCTGCCCCAGAGCGCTCAGGCCCTCAGACTGGGGCAAGTGTTCACCTTCCAACAGGACAACAACCCTAAGAACACGGCCAAGACAATGCAGGAGTGGCTTCAGGACAAGTTTCTGAATGTGGCCCAGCCAGAGCCCGGACTTGAACCCAATCAAACATCTCTGGAGACCTGAAAATAGCTGTGCAGCAACGCTCCCCATGCAACCTGAAAGAGCTTGAGAAGAATGTGAGAAACTCCCTAAAAACAGGTGCGCCAAGCTTATAGCGTCATACCAAAGAAGACTCGAGGCTGTAATCGCTGCCAAAGGTGCTTCAACAAAGTACTGAGTAATAGGTCTGAATACTTATGTAAATGTCATTTCAGTTTATTACATTTGCAAAACTTTCTAAACCTCATCATTATTGGGGTATTGTGTTTAGATTGAGGGGGGAAACAATTTCAATCAATTGTAGAATAAGGATGTAACAAAATGTGGAAAAGGTCAAGCAGTCAATTCTTTCCGAAGACACCGTATGTTACGAATTCAAGCTAGCTAGCGAACATTAACTAGGCTAGAGTTTAGGGGATAGGGTTAAGTTTAGGAGTTAGCTAACCCTAACCTCAACCCTTTAACCTAAGGTGCTAAGTAGTTGCAAAGTAACAAAAAAGTTAAGTAGTTAAAGTTGCTCAAATGTTGTCAGTGATGAGGTTCAAACTCGCAAGCCTACTTTTGTTTATTCCTGAAGTAACCATACCAAAAGTAACATACCATACAAATGTGTCCCGGATTTACATTTACTGTAGTCTAGTCTGAGACCAGGCTGTAATATTCAATAATATTTCAAGTACTTTCAAAATTCCTAAGTCAAATATATTCCCTTAAATTATACTAAAGGTAAATTAAGGCTGAATAAAACTATTTTGTTGCTAGTATTAAAATAGTTTTTCTGATGGACAAGGATCGTCCTGACTTTAAAGAATCCCTGAGCCAACTTCCTGTGATTCTACAGATTTTGCCATGAGAGAGAAAATGTTGCAGCTTTAAAGCCAATTTCCTGTCTGTCTAAATTGTTTGTTCATGGCTTATGACGTGTTCATATGCTATCTGGGGGGCTGGGGCCCGACCTCCGTGAGTACCCCCAAAGCTTGTGGCCCCCCACGCCTAGCGGGAGCTGCGCTACGCCAATGAGCATGACCCCATGACTGTGAAACATATGGCAACACTTGCTTACCTGATTTAAATCTTCGTCGCTCAATAAATGAGATTCTCTTGGTTTAAAGCAATTCTGGCATTTACTTTTGTTGAAAATGTTGGCTTGGAATTTCCGACATGGATTGTCTTTCGAGGACATGGTTGAAATACCCAGCTGAGCTTAAATGGGTGCCAATTGAACCCGTAAAAAGACTACACAAACAAAAACCTGAAAACTGCGCAATTCTTCCTGTGCAGCCTACTATCCCGGGTGGGTTGCAGTCAATAGCGTTGGAGCTCTAGACGCTGGTCCAAGGTGTGTGCGGCAATGACATAAAGTCATTCCAAATTCCACAACACGATATGAGAGTTCATTCAAAATTCTGAAAACTACTTCATGGAAAAACTGTCTGAATGTCTTAGTAGCCTAGATAGATCAAGAAGCTAGTCCAGCACATAATTGAAGGTGCTTTGAAACCACAGCGACGTCCACCTTTTACTTTGATACCGACAAGCTCATTATAATCGACTAATGCTTACTAAACGGGATAAAGGAGTAGGTCATATCAATGATCTTATCATCTTGTTGCTCGCGAGGTACCTCCCACAGCGCAGCTGCTGTCGTGATAACTTTTTTTGCTCACATTTGAACAGGCCAATTTATAAATTGACGCAGAATATGGGGATCCAGGCTTTTGTACTCCGCACTCTCGTCTTGGTAAATACTTTACTACAAGGTGTACAACAACACTACACAGGTGACATTTCGCCGGTCCTCTCGCTCACTGAAATGGTCCTGTGAGCCTCCATGAACACCACAACAGGAGTTGCAGTTTTTCCCCTATCTCTCAAATAAGTAGCCAACGGAATGCATTGCAGCTATATCCAGGTGACTAACGCTTGTTGTTTCCCTCAAATTGATTCTCCATGATCAAAATGATCCAACTTTCGTCAGGAATTGTAGTTTGTAGCCATGTCCAACGCATTTTGGTCTGTGGTCGTGGTAGCAACATAGGAACGTAGCTTGCGCTGAAAACTGTAAACGCACTCTCTAGCAAAGTCACGGGGAGCCAGTCAGCGGAGAGAAGAGGAGGTGCTGAAAACGAATGAGCTGTTGACTGTCAGCAAAACGTACCAATGAGAAAAAGAAACACGCCCACTACTAAGAATTCAATTGATGTGTGTCCAATAGAAAATATTAGAAACACTTGCCAATTTTATGGAACAACATGGATCAAGTTAGGTGGGCTCTCAAGGTCTTTGGCTTCAGTTGGAGTATTCCAAGTTTGTAGTATTGTAAGTGTTTTTTAACAGTGTTCTGTAGCAGGGAATTGTCAATTGGATATTACATATGACATTTTCTGATTTGGGAATTAAATGAAAGCAGGCTCTGTATTCCACTTTGAATCAATTAAGACTGAATTTACCTGGCATGTGCAATCATATGTAGCTATGTAACGCCCCCCTGTGGTATTAAACTAGTTAAATGAAAGTATCACAATCAAAAGGAGCTTGAGAATACATAGTATTATTCATCATATAGGATGTCATTGTATTCTAATTTCTAATTCTATGGAATTCATCTTTATTGAGAAATATATAGTGCATTGTTTGACTACATTTTCATCGTTGACAGCTCTAGGTATGACCTCTGGAAATCACACTGTGTATACCTGAGACCTCCTGCCTACACCTGCTTAAACAAATTCTCTTTAACGTGGTCAGATTTTCAAGTGACAATAGCTTAGAAAAACATGTTGAGTGACTTTACCAGCACTGAAGGAAGGTAGCCTAGTGGTTAGAGCGTTGAGCCAGTAACCGAAAGGTTGCTGGATAGAATCCCCAAGCTGACAAGGTAAAAATCGATCATTCTGCCCCTGAACAAGGCAGTAAACCCACTGTTCCTTGATAGGTCGTCATTGTAAATAAGAATTTGCTCTTAACTGACCTGCCTAGTAAAAATTTTAAAAACTACCCCATTTTGAGTTTCTCCCTGTTTGGCTTTGCGGAGACGCTCCACTTTCCCAGACAGCGCCTCCATGTGTTTGGTCAGTACAGTCTATCGGGTCGCTAAAATGACCCAACTACAAAAAAACAATTGAGAAAATACAAGTGTCAAGTTATTGGTCATGGAACATGAAATCATTGATTGTGATTGGTCAAATGTAATTTGTCTGTCAACTATCTTTGCACCTGACCTCCTTTTGACTGCTGTGTGACTTCTGAGCATCCCTGGTTGGTGGAGAGACCCTCAACGAGAGCTTCAGCAAGCTTCTTCTGCTGATGGTCGATGACCGTTATGATGGTTAATGACAGCGTCATGAAGAACTCGTCTGCCTGGACCTATAATATAAACACACTTTATACTCCACAGAACAACTGTGACTCTAACCTGATAGTGACAGTGAACCATTGAGTTTGTGTTCACACAACATAGAGAACCATTCCCAGCCAAACATAAGATCCCTGTTATAAAATATATGTTTATTTCAATGAGACAAACCAGTATAGATCTAGGTTAAATTACATAATTAACAATAATACACACTGGTGTCTGAATCTCGCTGCATCTGTTATTTGCCAACAGAGGGCGCTGTGGTCTTTCAGCCAGTCCCACAGAGTAGAGGTCTGCCCAGGGATTTTTCTCTGGCTCCCTGGCCAATGCCTGAGACTGCTCAGGCATGGTAGGCTATACAGAGAATAACTACTGTACACCGTAAATGTATCATTTATTTTCTTAATTCATTTAAATGTACACTACCGTTCAAAAGTTTGGGATCACTTAGAAATGTACTTGTTTTTTTAAAGAAAAGCTAAACATTTTGTCCATTAAAATAACATCAAATTGATCAGAAATACAGTGTAGACATTGTTAATGTTGTAAATGACTTGTAGCTGGAAATGGCTGATTTTGAATGGGGGGGAAAGCGTACCAAGGCTAACCATATTCAGTTTGTCATTTTCTCACATGGCATAGCCTTCATGTCTCAGAACAAGAATAGACTGACGAGTTTCAGAAGAAAGTCTTTGTTTCTTGCCATTTTGAGCCTGTAATCAAGCCCACAAATGCTGATGCTCCAGATACTCAACTAGTCTAAAGAAGGCCCGTTTTTATTGCTTCTTTAATCAGGACAACAGTTTTCAGCTGTGCTAACAATTGCAAAAGGGTTTTCTAAAGATCAATTAGCCCCTTAAAATGATAAACTTGGATTAGCTAACACAATGTGCCATTGGAACACAGGAGTGATGGTTGCTGATAATGGGCCTCTGTACGCCTATGTAGACATGCCATATAAATCTGCCATTTCCAGCTACGATATTCATTTACAACATTAATAATGTCTACACTGTAATTCTGATCAATTTGATGTTATTTTAAAATGGACAAAAAAAACTATTTTCTTTCAAAAACAAAGGACATTTAAGTGACCCCAAACTTTTGAACGGTCGCGTATATGATTTAAATATGCCTGGTGTCAACATCTTTAATGACATCATATAACCCTCGGTTAATCTGCTGAAGGCCTACTAGAATGGTTTTATTGTTCTTCCACTAATCATTATGCGGGATGTGCTAATTTGGTGTACAGTAAATGACGGAAACCACCATGCAACAGCTGATTGAAAAGAAACATCAGCCAGTTGTATAAAAAGCCCACGAAATGGGTGAAAATACAGCTATGACAACAACACCAGTCATTACTGTCGCAACACCTTTTTATTTGTGCTAGCTTGTCAGTATAAAGCAAATCGGTCCCATTCCCTTATAGAAGGTTCACACTGGCGGACCTTGAACCGCTGCATGCATAGTCACTATTGACAGAAACCTGTAGTAAAAGCAATAGTGTGTTTGATTGGAAAGGCAGTAATTCCCAGAACAAATTGCTGCATGTTACATCAACTTCAGCATTTTGGACCACTGCTAACACCAAACGTCACAACCACATGTAAAAATACAAATACATTTAAAAGAGAGCTCATGTAATCCGAAGCGATTGTTGTTGCTATCTGAAATGAAAGATGTCATTATTGGCATCACAGAAACATGTGCAGAAATATCACTGAAAGAATGATATAAAACAGTTATGCAACAGGTTACTGTTGACTCCTTTGTTAATAGTGGTTCAATTAGTAACCAACTTACATGTTTAACCTTATAAAAGAAGGAGAACTTTTGGATCACTGAAATAAGGACCAAAACCAAAAACATGCATTTAGTTAGCTTCCGATTGTTTTAGTGTGAAGACATGATTTTGCTGACTTCAATACTGTTCACCGTTTGTTGCCGTAGCACTCAATAACATGAGCCTTGTACTTGGGCAAAGGCTCCATTGACACAAACCATGATTAAAAAAGGCAATATTTAGTGTCTGTCTGATAAGTGTAGTATAATCTACAAGATTAGTGAACCATGAGGGGAGGGGATCTGACCACCTCCATTTTCAGATTATAGGCAGAGTCCTGAAGTGTTTTCCCTTGACAAATCCTGTACAAAAAATCCCCCCCCCCTCCCCCAAAAGGCTCAAGAGATATAGATAGAGAAAGAAAACAATTCAATCCAATTGTGTACATATTCTCAGTTCAACTATCTGAGGCAGACTCTTCTAAGAGAAGAGTGAGGTGATTAGGAACTGTTGGAGGGAGAGCGAACAGCCCCTTCGTCATTCTGCCCCTCCTCTCCCTCCACGAGAGGTTCTCTGTCTGAAGGTCCGCTGGGGGCGAGGAGCCAGATCTCTTGGTCGTCTTATTCAGAATCCCACCCTGAGGATACAAGACAATAGAACATTTACTGATGTAACAACACAATGTAACAAATGTAGAAAATGATACAACTTCATTGTTACATTGACTGAAGGATTTCCTCAGAGGTGACACAGACACACAAACAGTTGATGTTGCTCTAGGTATCTAATAAAACAAGCCATTTGACATGAAAGCAAACCATTTCAGCTCAATGAGCTGATTTCAAGTGCTAGAATTACTTCGGACCATCGGAACACATTATTTTAGACGGGCGAGTTTCATTATAGAGCAGACACGTGTCGTGGCAGTGAAACAGGAAATGGAGGAGGGAGACAGAAAGAAAGTGAGCCTGGTCTGACCTGGCGGTGGTCCACGATGTTGAGCACCACAGAGGTGACGATGCAGGCGATGGTGTTGGCCAACATGAAGATCATCATCTGCTGCCAGCGCCACAGTGGGATCTTAGCGTCACTACCCGCACAGGAGACGCGCACAGTTTACATACAGACATGCCATAACACTACGCCGAGGGAAACAAAAAAAATATGTCAATTTGTTAACACCACATCATCATTGTGCTGCAGTGAGCTCTACCTTGACTTGGTTCCCAAGATCTGGCCAACGACAAGGTTGGATATGCCAATTCCTACCATCTGTACTGAGGTGGCAAGGCCCATAGCTGTCCCCAGAGTTGCCTGAGGGACCACCAGGGGAATAGAGGGCCACATGCTTGCCTGAAAAACAACACACATACATCTAAGAAAGAGCACGTGTGTCATTGCAAGTGTATTTGTAGTGTGCTTCAATGAAAATGCACAGCGAAGTACAAGACGATCCCTTTCCGACTGCCGATAGACCTACTGTATGTGAATCCTCTCCAACCCGGATACAATATGCAACTTAACAGCAAATGTGCACCCGAAAGAGCAGTTTTATACACTACCAAACACAACAGGGGGAAGATCAATTGCATACTCCTCCCGCCCCCTCTCCTCATCTCCTTCCCAAATCCCATTGAATGAGAAAGCCAGAGGTCCCTCCCCTCTGACCTTCTCCTCCAATGGGTTTTGAGACAGACGAGGAGAGAGGACGCAAGGAGTATGCAACTGAGATCTTCCCAGGGTGTTTATCCTAAATCAGAAGGATACTAGCCGAAGTGTACAAAAATAGGTGGAATGTGCAATGGATTACAGAGCTACTTGAGAGCAGGCTTAGTATAGTCAAAGTATAGGGCTCACACAATGTATACATTTACATTTTAGTCATTTAGCAGACACTCTTATCCAGAGAGAGACTTACAGTAGTGAGTTTAAACATTTTCATGCCGGTCCCCCTGTGGGAATCGAACCCACAATCCTGCCGTCGCAAGCGCTATCCTCAACCAACAGCCACACCGCACAGTACAATACTCAATTTAACTCTTTGATAGGGCTACTCACAGCAGCGAAGGAGTAGGTGACCCCCAGCCAGATGGTGGATACCAGAGGGGGGACGAAAGTGAAGGCCAGGAGGCCAAAGACAGGCAGCGTGAGGACAGCACAGGACACGGCAAAGACCCCACGCAAACCCACATTGTCCTGCAACACAAAACACACAAGTGTCAACAATTGCAACAATAGAGACACAGGCACACCAATGAGAGAGAGTTCGATATATACAGTACATCAGATCTGGTGGTCAAAGGCCTGTTTTTCCTGGCCACTGTGCTGCTTCTAACTTCTGCTCTCTGTTTGGAGTCTAAGCAAATTACTGAAAAGCACTTTGTCACAGTTTAGAATTTGACAGTTGTTGTGACTACCTCAGATACCAGAAAGCAGGATTTATGAATGAGGTTCTCACTGGTTCAGGTAAGGTTGCCATAACACAGCTGTTGTACGCAGCATAAGGTGCAGTAACAGTGGCTTACGATGAGAATTCCAACAGTGGCAGAGAGGACAAGGGAGCTGTCATATACGGCACCAGCGATGTAGGCTGCCTCTTTCTGGCTGTAGTCGCTGTACTTGTCTTGTATGAACTTACTGGAAAGGGAGACAAGAGGACTCACATACTGTTTAAATAAATATTCAACTGTGCGAGTTATAGGGTTGCAAAATGCTGATAACTTTCCCCAAAAATCTCAGGTTGTCCACATGTCCCCGGTTGAAAGATTCCTGGAGTCAGGAAGAAAGAAGATCCAGAATCGTCCAACCAGGATTTCTGGAAAAACCGGGGAATTTTAGGAAAGTTACTGGAATTTTGCAACCCTAGTCTCCGAGGGTAAAGTGTGAAAATGTAGGCTGTGTGTGTGTGCGACTGTGCGTGCATATGTAAATCAATACCTGGCGTCAGCTATGAAGGGAAAGATGCCGTTGTAGAAGAACATGATGGTGAGAACCAACAGCCAGTATCTGAGAGAGAGCAGCTTCACGTCCTGAAACCTCTACACAGACAAATAGACATATCTATCCTGTCAATAGGTACAAAGGCAAGTCAACAGGATTGTATTACAATGGAAAATGCTTTTAAATGTTTTGCAACTCCGAAGGATATCTTTAGCATTTCTTATTGGACAAGTTCAGGTAGTCCCTCCCTGTTTCAGTCGGGTTTCTTCCCGTTTGGCGTCTTGTGAATGCCACCCAAGCCCATTCAACTCACCACTTTGCGTGACTCTTCCTGAATGGCCCCATCCAGTCCCAGCTGCTTCATGCCCACCTTGTCCAGGGCACTGACCGTGATGGCAGACATGAAGCCCAGCACACACAGGAAGGCACCTGCACGGACGGGACGGGACGGGACCGCACTTATACAGTTATATTTGAGCACTTTTCATTTACTGTACTTTTCCACCAGTATATTTACCTGATATTCCAGTAGTACTACTGTTTCCACTAGTATTTACTAAGAAATTGTGGTATCAATGGGTACTCTCTCGCACCCATTTCAACACAATTTCCAAATACTTCATACCAAAAAGTGCCTTGCGTTGCCTGTTTGAATGGATCCTTAGGTTATTGAATGGTCTCATAGGTTATTATTGTGCCACTACCGTTTTGCCATGTCACTTCGACATAAATAGCAGGTCCTTTATGTGCCGTAAAATAAAGTGCAGCCGTTGTATGTCCTACCTCCCCATAGGGTCCACTGCATGCCGTACTGGGCCTGGAACCGCTGGGTGAGGAAGAAGTTGAGGACGGAGCCCAGGCGGGAGAAGGCCAGGGTCAGGCCAAACGCCAGGGCCAGCTCCTTCCCCCGGAACCAGAACGCTGTAATCCGGTTCTGGACAACTGAGGGGGAGGGATAGGGTGCTTAGTTCTCAAATGCAGGAAGGATGACTTTGAAAGTATTGGAACTCGGCCCGTGGCAGTATATTGCCTCACTCCGTACTGTGCTTGACCTGGGTCGTGCATTTTCGTTTCACATTGTTCTTTCCAGCACGGTTCCAGAAACTATGGTGGATGCGGAAACCAGGACAGCCTATCGTGTGAATCAGATAATAAGGTGGCCTTACTGGTGAGGGATCCATTGCCAGAGCCAAACAGCAAACGGCCGGCGAGCATGAGAGGGAGCAGGTAGGCGGTTCCTTTGAAGTGAGAACCCAGAGCAAAGATGGCTGACCCCAGCACACACAGGAAGGAGAAGAGGAACACACCAACTACACACACACACACACAGAGAGACAGAGAGAGAGAACATTAGGAGAACCAACAGAACATTCAGCGCCATACACCAGAGAATAGAAACATGGGTTGTTCCAGCATATCAATCAATGTGAGTTCAATGATTAAAAATGTCAAGAGTTTTGAATCTCAGTTTAGTGCAGTGGAGTAGACAATATCAACTTACAGCGGTTGCCTAGTTTGTCAATAAGGAACCCAGCCATTATAACCACCACTGCATTACTGTTGGCAGAGAGAAAAGAGTGAGACATCGGGCCTATAGTTAATCATTTCATGAATATATATAGGGGTGGTTTACACTTACGTCCAGGCATAGATGGCATAGAGCAGATTATACTCCTGAGGGGTCATCCCCAGCCCCTCCACACAGTCCACTGTCCCATTGATCACGGTTGTATTGGCACACGTCAAATTCTTTGTGCGTTGGGGGGGGTGAACAGTGTTTTGTTATCAACCCGATTCTGCCTGGTGTGTTATGACACGGTGTAATTCACGATTCCATCAAAGTGTGTCATTAATGAGGGTCAATGTGTGGAACTATTAGTTAAGCTCTGTGGTGAAATGAGTGCATTCAGTGGGAGGTACGAGGCTACTTTACTCTCATTGTGCAAAGGCCCATCCATATAGGCTACTCACCCCTTGGAACTGGTCCTGGAGGACACTAGGGATGTCGAAGCAGAAGTAGGAGCCAAACGTGAGCAGACAGTTGAAGAACAGTACCAGAAAGCGGTAGTATGCTGTGAGAAGACAGTGTGATGCATGACACGTGACGAACAGCCATGTCACAAAACGTTGCTGCTAAATGCCAGTGGTCAGCAACCCTGGTCCTGGAAACCTACAGGATGTGTAGGCTTTTTGTCCCAGCCCGGCACTATCACACTCCAGTCAGTTAAATGAGGGTTTTGATGAGCAGTTCATTTGTTGAATCATTTGAGTGAATGCTGGGCTGGAAACAAGAGCTTGCACAACGTGTGAGCTATACAGGACCAACAACACGACCACTGCACTTATATATTTGACCAACATAATGAATATTCAATAACTAACTACATGTTATAAATAACCATAAGTACATATAAACAGAAGACATTTGTGGAGTTTGTGCAGTGAGCCAAGTTTGCCAACTAAGCAATTACGAGAAGAATTTGTGATCTTGCACAATTCAAGATGGGTTTCTTGGCAATGGATCTCTGAATTTGATGATCTCTTTATCCACATAAAAAAAAATAACAGAATACCCTGGGCCCCATACCTTTCTCTGCCGGCTGAGCCATAGTGGGCTAAAACGAGGTCCACAATACTAAAGTAGCCTAAACGTAAATACCCATTTGTTTTCTGTTTATGTCGGTCGGAAGAACCGAACGGTTATTCAATAAATCGCCGTATTTCAAGTTGCAACTACGCAGATTGCGCACACTTTAAAGTATGTGGATAGATTATGAGACACTTTTCGAATACACGGATGCTTTACAAGTCGCTGAACGCACGCAAGGGCTCGAGGTGTAATGGCAAGAACTTCCACTGCCCTCGTGCGCCGTCGTCACTTCCTTACTGACACCGTTCCTCGTTTGGATTGGTTCCCCAGCTCCTGTCAAATAAAGGGATTGTATCTTATGCCGCGTTCAAAACAACTGGGAACTCGGGAAAATGCGAGGTAAAATCATGACGTCGATGAATTTCAGGTCGGGAAGTCGGAGCTCTAGAAACAGGCCCAAGTTCCAAAGTTTTTTTTTTTTTATAATTGTGTTATTCGAATGTTGTATTTAAGCAATAATGCCCAATCAAGAGGGTATATAGTTTTGTGTTATTATAATGTTGTATTTAAACAATAAGGCCCGCGGAGGTGTGATATATGGCTAATATACCACGACCAAGGGCTGTTCTTTGCATGACTCAACGCAGAGTGCCTAGTGGACATCAGTTCTTGGTCCATTAAAGTTCTTGGTCATACAAGCCACTGTATTAAATCCTGTTGTCCTTCTGAGAGGACATTCTGGGCTTTTCAATGATATCACATTCTTTAAAATGTGTGTGTGTAAATATTCATTATAATTTTTGTAAGTTTGATATTCAAATTGTTTGTAGAAAGTGAATAGCTCAGGAATAGTTAAGTGAGTTATCAGAACTGTGTAATATTTTGTTCAGATTAATAAATAGGCAAAAATAGAGTTTATCAAGGAATGTCCTCTGTAGTGGACACCCGGATGCCACAACTATGTTTTTCACCTACTGTAATGTACATTTTTTTCATATTTACTTCCTAATGACCACTACAGAGGGCAATTTTGGACTTACAATAACAGGTAAATAACAATAATAAAACATCTTGGTAACATGTTCTTTCAACCCAAACACTTATGTCTGTAAAAAATCAAATAAAAATACACACTTTTCAGGAGGATACACCACAAACACATGAAGTGCCTTATTGCTTTTAGAAACTGGTTACCAAAGTAATTAGAGCAGTACAAATAAATGTTTCGTCATACCTCATACCTGTGGTAGACGGTCTGATAGACCATGACTTTCAGCCAATCAGCATTCAGGGCTCGAACCACCCAGTTTATAATGCTATTTATAAAGTGTGTGTGTGTGAGAGAGAGATGTGGTTTTGAGCCATCATTCATACAATCCAATCAGGAAATACCTGTGAGAGACAGTTGGTCTATGAACAACATGCCTCAAGTGTACTTTTCTGTACAAGCTAAGGCAAGGATCATGACAGCTGACGTGTTTCTGCCAGCCTGTCCACCATCTGCTGTTCCAGTTAAAGAATTCTAATCCAATGATGGTTTGTGTCTTGCACACGCACAGCTACACACACGGCACGTGCAGTATAGCTGTAGGATTAACCATTAGAAATAGAATGTTAAATACTGACAGCAGAGGAGGCTGGTTGGAGGAGCTATAGGAGGACGGCTTCATTGTAATGGTTAGGATGGAATAAATAAATGGTTTCAAATACATCAAACATATGGAAAACAAAATGTTTGAGTCCAACCATTCCATTATTCCATTCTAGCCATTACAATGAGCCCGTCCTCCTGTAGCTCCGCCCACAAGCCTCCCTGACTGACAGTCAGTTGGTCACCATGATTTGGGATATTATGGCGGACTACGAAATTGTGCACGGAGAACGATGGTGATACGTTGTTGCCAGAAGCTGCAACTCGCATTATAAATATAACCAGTTTGAAAACAGTGAAGTTCAAACTAAGGCTGGTGTATTCCGTTATTGCTAGGTTTCTTCTACTGTCTTAGATTTGGTTTGTGTAATATTGCATTCCGTTATGAAAAGGCATTCCATTATTTTGTCTTGGATAGAAATATGTCCGTATTGAAAAGAGCCAAAACATGGGAGATATCTGAATCTGAGGGCGAAACCGATGCTGAAACTAAACCTTCAATGAAATGCATTGCATTTACCGATCAGGGTGACGATAACAATGAAACAGCGACGGCCAATAGTCCTACTGACAGTCTCGAACAGGACAACAAAGACCACAACACAGATTGCAAGTCAACAGCCAAAACCGAACCAAGTGAC
The DNA here is from genome assembly GCF_023373465.1 of Oncorhynchus keta. Lineage (NCBI taxonomy): Eukaryota > Metazoa > Chordata > Actinopteri > Salmoniformes > Salmonidae > Oncorhynchus > Oncorhynchus keta. The sequence goes on from NC_068423.1 coordinate 9,211,944, forward strand.
ACATTGGTGGCTCCACGACCCGCTAGGTCCGGTACCGCAAGTCCGGGAAGAAAACGCCGAACCAAAGAGGAGATCGAGGCAGACAGACAGAGCGTTGAGGAGAGGAAGGAGGCCAGAGAGAAACTCAAGAGGGTGAGGGCCGAAGAGAAAGAGGAGAGGCGAGAAGATCAACAAAGGAGAAAAGAAGCTGCAGAGCTTCAAAAGAGCCTCAGACCTGAGAACTGTTTGAAGTGCCTGACTGTCTGTATTGATCCAGGTAATTGGTCCTTTGTGAATGTAGGTGGAAGGTGGAAGGGGTTCAGATGGCGTTGAAGCAGAGGAGGCTGGTGGGCGGCTCTATAAACGTGGTTTCCATGTGTTTGATACCGATCCATTTATAGAATTTCAGCCATTGCAATGAGCCTGTCCTCCTATAGCTCCTCCCACCAGCCTCCTCCGTGTCAAAGGCACACTGTAAGTAAGATGTGACATCAGAGGACCACTGACACAACTAAAGGATGGTGGACATTTTTGAATGTGTGTTTCCACTCCCCAGCTCTATTGCAGGATGATGGATCGGAGGTGTTGCTGGGAACTCTGTCTGCAGTTGAGTGGAGGAGCAGCATTGAGACACAGCAGCTCCCTCACAGCATCACTTGGACCAGAGATCTTCCGTCGGTAACGTACCATCACACACAGACAATACGAGCGCCACAACGCTGGGCTTGTTGTCTCGGCCCCTCAGGTTGACTAGATAATGTCTTGGTGTTGTCAGGAGAAAGACAGCAGTGGACCACTGGAGGAGGAGCAGGTTCTGCTGGTGTTGGGTCTGACTGACTTCATGGGCATGGTGGTGTCAGTCAAACAGGTGAGTGCCCTTTAAACCCCAACAAATTCCCTGGTGTCTCCACCAGTGTGTGCAAAGCGAACGTTCACATTTTCTGTTCACCCAGACACTGCATGGCAACGGGGAGGAATCGGCAGTGGAGTCTTTCTTCAAGCTTTTGTCCGAGTGCCTCAACCGAGACGCCAAGATGGCGGTTACTGTTTTAGTGATGGGATCCAACGCAAATAGCTGGTTCGTATCAGATCTGTTTTAAGAATGTGTCTCTGAACCTTGGTCCTTGAGACACCCTGTATGAGAAGAGACTGGATGTATATGTTGGTCTGTCACCAGGACTGGGACATGGGATGTACCCGAGTTGAGCCAAAGATCTCAGTTGGGAATGGAGGATCTGGACATTGAGGAGGTACGGTCTCTTTCTGATATACTATACGATCTCTCTTCTCTCCACAACACATGCATTTGTAGCGGCTGGTTTTTCCGTTTCCAGTGTCGTGCATAAATGAACCATTTCAAGATGCTTTTTGTACTTGGCTCCTCGAACGGTTCCTACCCATCGTGTCATGAAGCTCGATGGTTTTCACCTAACATGTCTTCATCTGTCCTCAGGTATTGGTATTCCTGCAACTGTACCGGAACATTACTGTGGTCTTCCTGGACGGCTGGCAGGATGTCACAGACCACGTGTGTGCCGTCACCAAGGCCCTGTCCAAACGGCCCTACAAGTATGAACCCAGTGAACTCTTCATATTCCACATCATTAAGAATTATTCCACTTAGGAATCTTATCAGTTGGAATTCATTTACTGCCATGCCATGAGGACAGGCTTTGAGCACCATTAGCTTACTTTCTTTACTGTGATTAAACACTAAGTCTGGTAACCAACTTTTGTGCTGGATACAGTGGGGAAACTACAAAGCATGCAGGCTTTTGCTCCTGCCCAGCAGTACCAAACCTGAGATACAGATCAACTTCATGATTTCATGATTCTAATGTGTGTTTGAGCTAGGCTGAAACTTAATCCTGCAAACCCCGTAGCTGTCCAGGGTTGACGAGGCTTGGTGAGCAGTCCATTGCTGTAGAGCACAATCTTTAAACTGTGGTCACGCCTTTCCACGCCACTGCAGACAGCTGACGGAGCGGTGCGAGTTGCCGTTCTGTGTGGATGGCTCATGGGCCAGTGGGGTGCGTGTGGAGCGGGATGGAGCTGGGCTGGGCGAGGTGTGGAGCAGGCAGATCACACAGCTCAATAGGGTCAGCCCTGCAGTGGCCTCCACTTTGACCACAGCCTACCCCTCACCGCAGATACTACTGCAGGTAGGAATCGATCTACGTGTCTGTTTAGTCAGGATCATTGACATAACATAAGCATTTATGACCAATGTAAGTCCTACAATTCATTATAAATGTACCACAATGGCCTATACCTGCAGGCTATATGTTTAGCATTACCAATAATTTATATGGCTCTTATATAATGGGTTGACTTTCATTGCATATAAGGGCAAAACAACTATAGGAGGTTGGTACAGTAGATGACCAGAAGTTATGGGTTTTCTTTGGGATCAGGTTGAAATTTGTTTGGCATATGACATGGCCACATCACTGACATGATATCAACAAACTGCATAAATTAAATGCATACAGTATAAAAGTATGTCAATCTATATTTGACACAGGTCTGTCTTGAATGTGGATAGTTTACTTGTTTAATGTTTCACCTTCAGGCCTACAGTAGCTTCGAGTCTGAGGAAGAGAAGAGGGGGCTGCTGGCAGGCCTACTAGTGAAGACTGGAGGGAAGGAGAGACGCATCGGACCTGAAATCTCAGCCAGAGTCTACCGTTCCCTCACAGCTCAAAACCCCCAGCTGGTCCTGGACTAGTTGACCATTCTGGCGTCACTGTAACTAATTGATACCTAATGAATTCCTAATTGTCCCTTTGGCATGTTGTGTAGGTCTAGGCATCAGCAGTATTAGTAATATCTCTTGCGCTTTGATGGGCTGGGTGGAGCATATCAGAACAATAATGGCCTAAGGACCAAACCCTGTGGAACTCCATCTTTAACCTTAGATAGACCTGAGCGAATTGATCATTCTAAGTGCCTCAGGCCTGGGGTCAGTTTGGGTTTGGGTGTACAACTTTTCTAACCACTTGAATACATGCAGAACTTTTACGTTTACATAAGTTAAAGTTATGGCCTTGGTTGCACATGGGGTGATCATCAAAATGAGTGACGTATAGTACTGTAGCACTTTGTATATTTAATAGAGAATGGCAATAGATTTGTATATGAAAAAATAGTAAATTACGATTAAATGTTTAACACAATGTTTGTTTTACATTTATTTTTTTACTATTCATTTGCGTTCAGCATGAAATGTTATACAAATTGGCAAGAAAAGAAAAACATCTTACTTGGTGACCATAAGCTACTATAAAGCATGAGTTAGATAAACTGCAAAATATCAGAAAAACGCTATTAGAGAACATGGCCACCAATGCGCAGTATAAAACACTTAGATAATGTTAATTGTATGTCGGCATTGTTCTTTCGAAGGCCAAACCCACCATTGGTGTGTATGTGTGGGCCAAATACCTATTTTCATGTCATCTGACCATAGCACCTCCTGGATTCAGCTAAATGGCATTGGCACTTGGATTGGAACCAGTGCTATAATGGTCACCTGACACAAAAAGAGGTCTTTGGCCACGCACAACCGCGGTGGGTTTGACTTTCAAAAGAACAATGCATATGCAGAAAATACCTCATCCCTTACTGTAAAATATGGTGGTGGATCTTTGTTATGGAGCTATTTTGCATCCACTGGTCCTGGAGTCCTTGTTAAGGTCAACAGCATCATGAACTTTATCAAGTACCAGGACATTTTAGCCCCTCCAAAAAAACTGGTTCCCTCTGTCAGGAGGCTGAAACTTGGCTGCAAGTGGATCTTCCGGCAAGACAATAAGCCCAAGCACGCATTTTTCAATGGCCGTCTCAGTCTCCGGAATTGAACCTCATTGAAAACCTGTGGTTTGAGTTGAAGAGAGCAGTGCATAAGCGCAGACGAAGGATATCAAGGATCTTGGAAAGATTCAGCATGGAAAACAGGATCCAATCATTTTGACCGCTATCTATTAGAGTTTTTTTATTACTTGTTAAATATAATCTTTCTCTGAGCAAAAGTATTAGTAAAAAATAAGTGTAGCATACAATATAGCACAGTATTTGTATTATATTTTATAGTGTCTTTTTTGCTCATCTTTATCAAGGGATCCAATCATTCAGTATAGGGAGTGTACATACAGTAGATAACATTGGATTTAGAACTAAGTCATCTGACTTGAACGGGGTAGTGGATATCCGGGGTGGCTGTCTTCCCCTTCCCTTCAGCCAGGCAAACTGGGGAGAGTTTGGAAGGACAGTCTCGAGGGTGAGCGAGCATTCCACTCAGAAAGTCTTAAAGTGCTTAGAAATCTGAGCTAAGATAAAACTCTTCCACTCTTGTGGACTTTTCCACAAGTAGATGGTAATGGCATTTATAGAAAGGTTCAGAAGAGATAAAGTGCCAACTTTATCTAACATTTCTGAGTGGATATTTGAAAAGAAAAGTCATGTCCTCACTGTCTGAGTTGCTCCCTGGAAGGGTGGGCAGGCAGGGGCACAGGGAGAGGCAGGGCTGGGAACTGGACGAGAGGAGGCAGGGGCACAGGGAGAGGCAGGGCTGGGAACTGGACGAGAGGAGGCAGGGGCACAGGGAGAGGCAGGGCTGGGAACTGGACGAGAGGAGGCAGGGGCACAGGGAGAGGCAGGGCTGGGAACTGGACGAGAGGAGGCAGGGGCACAGGGAGAGGCAGGGCTGGGAACTGGACGAGAGGAGGCAGGGGCACAGGGAGAGGCAGGGCTGGGAACTGGACGAGAGGAGGCAGGGGCACAGGGAGAGGCAGGGCTGGGAACTGGACGAGAGGAGGCAGGGGCACAGGGAGAGGCAGGGGCACAGGGAGATGCAGGGCTGGGAACTGGACGAGAGGAGGCAGGGGCACAGGGAGAGGCAGGGGCACAGGGAGAGGCAGGGCTGGGAACTGGACGAGAGGAGGCAGGGGCACAGGGAGAGGCAGGGGCACAGGGAGATGCAGGGCTGGGAACTGGACGAGAGGAGGCAGGGGCACAGGGAGAGGCAGGGGCACAGGGAGATGCAGGGCTGGGAACTGGACGAGAGGAGGCAGGGGCACAGGGAGAGGCAGGGCTGGGAACTGGACGAGAGGAGGCAGGGGCATTGGCATGATTGGGTACAGGGCTAGGGAAGGAGCAGGCACTTAGGGTGGGCACCTGGCTGAGACAGGGGCTCGGGCATGGACTAGACTCCTCAGGCAAGTCATCAGGCAACTCCACTGCAAAGTCATCAAAGAAGTCTTCATTCAAGTCCTCCATCAAGTCCTCAGACTGCTCGGGGGTGCCGTTACTGAGGGTGAACACCCAGCCAAGCTGGTTGTGGAGGAGGTGGCGCAGGCCCGGGGGCAGGGGCAGCACGTTCAGGATGTCAGGGCAGTCGGGCCGCTGCTGGCGCAAGCAAGAGCAAGAGAGGTACTGCAGGGAGGTGGGCGTGTAGCAGGACCGGATCACCTTCATACTGCTCTTGGCTGCAGTGGAGCACACCACAGGGTAGAACTTCTTATTCTGCAGCCTGGTGGCGGCCACACCTGAGGAACAGGAAGAAGGGAAGAGACCGAGACATTAGGCACATGGTCACATGTAAATCTAGAGCAAATGTTACCCTTACAGTTGAGGTAGGATACGTCAGCCATCTGAACAATCTAAAGTGAACAAAAATATACTGTTCATTAAAGGAAATCAGTCAATTGAAATACATTGATTAGGACTTAATCTATGGATTTCACATGATTGGGGATACAGATATGCATCTGTTGGTTTTTATATATATATATATATATATATATATATAAGGTAGGTGCGTGAATCAGAAAACCAGTCAGTATCTGGTGTGACCACCATTTGCCTCATGCAGCGCGACACATCTCCTTTGCATAGAGTTGATCAGGCTGTTGATTGTGGCCGGTGGAATGTTGTCCCACTCCTCTTCAATGGCCGTGCGAAGTTGCTGGATGTTTGCGGGAACTGGAACACGCTATTGTACACGAAGATCCAGAGCATCCCAAACATGTTCAACGGGTGACATGTCTGGTGAGAATGCAGGCCATTTTCAGCTTCCAGGAATTGTGTACAGATCCTGAAACTTGAGGTGATGGTGGTGGAAGAATGGCACGACAATACCATAACCCCACTGCCACCATGGGGCACTCTGTTCACATCTTTGACGGCAGAAATCCGCTCGCCCACACGCCACAGGTCAAGGTCAGGTCAAGAACCTGGTGAGGACGACAAGCACCCAGATGAGCTTCCCTGAGACGGTTTCTGACAGTTTGTGTAGAAATTCTTAGGTTGTGCAAACCCACAGTTTCATCAGCTGTCTGGGTGGCTGGTCTCAGACCATCCCGCAGGTGAAGAAGCCGGATGTGGAGGTCCTGAGCTGGCATGTGTTTACATGTGGTCTGCTGTTGTGAGGCCGGTTGGACGTACTACCAATTTCTCTAAAACAAGGAGAGAAATGAACATTCAATTCTCTGGGAACAGCTCTGGTGGAAATTCCTGCAATCAGCAGTCCAATTGCACGCTCCCGCAACTTGAGACATCTGTGGCAATGTGTCGTGTGACAAAACTGCACATTTCAGAGTGGCCTTTTATTCTCCACAGCACAAGATGCACCTGTGTAATGATCATGCTGATTAGTCAGCTTCTTGATATGCCACACCTGTCTAGTGGATGGATTATCTTGGCAAATGAGAAATGCTCACTAACTGGGATGTAAACAAATTTGTGCGTATGGAAAATTTCAGGGATCTTTTATTTTAAAATCCTGAAACATGGGGTGAACCCTTTACATTTGGTGTTTATATTTCTGTTCAGTATAGTTTGAATCAAGGTGTCCCTCACCTATACAGCGGCGGTTCTTATAGAAGGTAAGGGTTCCATGCCACGTGTCAAGGTGCAGCCCTATGATGGAGCCTTGGCCAAAACGGGACGAGAAATTCACCTTGTCCCCTTTGTGCTGAAGCATACCTTGAATAGGAAATGAATAAAAACCGGAGGCAAATTAGTGAATTACTATGTATGAAACGTCATATCCATAAGGCATGCCTATTCATAACATTTATGTGTCACTTCCTCACCTGTGTAGGAAAGTCCCCAGCTGTCCTCGTCCATCCCCAGCATACTGCAAAAACTGTGTTGGAACTTGTCCAGGTTGACCTCAGCGGTCCCGATGCCCACCATCTACATAGAAGACAAAACATACAATAGTAGGTAACAATGTTAAATGCTGGCTGCTTGGCTGGCCTTGTTTGTCTGCCTGGTTAGCTGGCCTTGTTTGTCTGCCTGGTTGGCTGGCCTTGTTTGTCTGCCTGGTTGGCTGGCCTTGTTTGTCTGCCTGGTTGGCTGGCCTTGTTTGTCTGCCTGGTTGGCCTTGCCTTGTTTGTCCGCCTGGCTGGCCTTGCCTTGTTTGTCTGCCTGGTTGGCCTTGCCTTGTTTGTCTGCCTGGTTGGCTGGCCTTGTTTGTCTGCCTGGTTGGCTGGCCTTGTTTGTCTGCCTGGTTGGCTGGCCTTGTTTGTCTGCCTGGCCTTGTTTGTCTGCCTGGTTGGCTGGCCTTGTTTGTCTGCCTGGTTGGCTGGCCTTGTTTGTCTGCCTGGTTGGCTGGCCTTGTTTGTCTGCCTGGTTGGCTGGCCTTGTTTGTCTGCCTGGTTGGCTGGCCTTGTTTGTCTGCCTGGTTGGCTGGCCTTGTTTGTCTGCCTGGTTGGCTGGCCTTGTTTGTCTGCCTGGTTGGCTGGCCTTGTTTGTCTGCCTGGTTGGCTGGCCTTGTTTGTCTGCCTGGTTGGCTGGCCTTGTTTGTCTGCCTGGTTGGCCTTGCCTTGTTTGTCCGCCTGGTTGGCCTTGGCTTGTTTGTCCGCCTGGTTGGCCTTGCCTTGTTTGTCTGCCTGGCTGGCCTTGCCTTGTTTGTCTGCCTGGCTGGCCTTGCCTTGTTTGTCTGCCTGGCTGGCCTTGCCTTGTTTGTCTGCCTGGCTGGCCTTGCCTTGCTCGAATTACACACCTTGTGAAAGAAATGCCATACCCCTTGTTAGCTTAAGATTTTAAAGGGGAAAAATGTATCCTGATTAGGAGATCTATAATGACGCTTTAGGATATAATCAAGCTTTCACAAGGAAGATATGCTTCTGATGCACATGGGGATATCTTTGGGTCGTCTCTGTAATATTCAGAGGCTGAGCTACATTTTTCTAATGTCGAGGAGTAAAGAAAAAAGAAGAACACTGCTTGGGAAGTCATGTCTGTGACTCTCGCTATCAATAGAGCTAATCACTTTCCGAAAAATAAGATGTTTAACTAAATTGATACTTGATAGTTCAAATAAATTACAATATTATAACATATTTATTAGGGGAATAACATTTGTGAAAATAGTCAACTTTATGTCCCCCCTATTTAATTATGTATCATGAAACAGCCTACCTTAAAGATGTCATGAATTTCAGGAAACAAAATTACAAAGTGGGATTAAAATAGGGAAAGGGGATACCTAGTCAGTTGCACAAATGACTGCATTCAACCCAACCGCTCTGAATCAGAGATTTCATTGTAATTTTCTGTCAACAATCTACAGAAAATAGTCTGCTTTGTCAAAGTGGAAGAAAAATTCTAACAAGAATCACCTTTGGTAGTGATTACAGCTGTGAATATTTCTTGGGTAAGTAAGAGATTTGCACACGTGGATTGTACAATATTTACACATTTTTTTTAAGGAATAATGTTCAAGCTCTGACCAGTTGGTTGTTGATCATTGCTAGACAGCCATTTTCAAATCTTGCCATTGATCTTAAAGCCGTAAAAAAAACTGTAACTTGGCCATTTGGGAACATTCAATGTCATCTTGGTAAGCAACTCCAGTGTATATTTGGCCTCCCAGTGTCTATTGGAAAGCAGACTGAACCAGGTTTTCCTCTAGGATTTTGCCTGTGCTTAGCTCTTTTCCATTTCTTTTCATTAAAAAAACTACTCCCTAGTCCTTGCCGATGACAAGCAGAACCATAACATGATGCAGCCACCACCAAGCGTGAAAATATGAAGAGTGGTACTCAGTGATGTGTTGTGTTGGATTTGCCCCAAACATAACACTTTGTATTCAAGACAAAGTTCTGTACAGGCTTCCTTCTTTTTACTCTGTCAATTAGATTAGTATTGTGGAATATCTACAATGCTGATCCATCCTCAGTTTGCTCCTATCACCGCCATTAAACTCTGCAACTGTTTTAACCCCCTAGAGTCGATGTCCGTGCCCCTGCAGAAATCTAGTTGGCCCAATAAAAAAAATCCCCATCAAAATACGTCAATTTAAACTGGAGATATCTGGGGGTTTTTAATTGGCTGCGTCCCAATCCATCGCATCCGCCGATAACTTGCGATTTTAGTTTAATTCCACCCGGGTCATAGGCCTAAGCCTCCCAGGGATGCTCAGAATTGACCAACTAACTGCTTTTACAAAACAAATGCCCCAGGATCCCCCTAGCTTCCTCCTCCCTGGGTACAGCAGTGAGGGCAAGTAACAGTATCATGGGAATGCCCTGCTGACAGCCCTCATTCACTACTGCTAATACACGCGGATCACTCTCAAACAATGTTCTGCTTTTACCCCTATTGTAAGGTTCAAATACAAACATGGTAACTTTCTCCATATTGGAAGGCATTGTTTTCATTCTAGTCTACACTAACAATGTTACTCTATGTATGTATTACCAATTTCTGTCGGATATTCACTTTCTGCTCCACACTTATTAAATGCCTCTTATTTTAAGACTAGCATGTAATGCGGCAAATTTCTGAAACACATCGGCCAATTCAGAAGGGAAGAGAGAAACTTTCTGGCATCAACGTGTATTATAACTGGGCTGGCACTGTCTATCAGTCCACTGTAGATGGAGTACTTTGTCCATAATAAAGTCTCACCGGAGACGGGATGGACTGGGAAATAGAGCCAGTTTCTGACTCAGTCTCGGGGAGTGGTTGAATTTTCGGTTTAGAATCATTTGGGATATCAATGAAGACGCCAGTGGGAGTACAATAACGTGTAGCCTTACGTTTAGTTAACAAGTCTCTACCGGTTCAACAGTCCTACAGACTTTTGTTGAATTTCCACGACACTTGTTAACTTTTAACAAATCGACCCCTGTCTACACTGTAGCTATACTATGGGCCTACAGTATCTGTAAACATGTAAGGGTTATGGTTAACCCACTTAGGGTAATTCCTGACCTGGATGTTTTTTTTTTTGCGTACGTACCATGTCTGTGCCATAGACGGGTGACGTCATCTTGATCTCCCAGAAGTGCTGTCCATCTGTCAGCTCCTTGGTGCCGCGGATGGCGGCTGTGCCACAGCTGTACTCAGAGTGGAAGCTCACCTTGCGGTCGTCACAGCTCAGGAGCGCTGCATTGGACTTGACGCCCTCGTCCCACACCCAGTCGAAACCTGCAGAGAGACAATATGATGGTTATCCACACTAATTCATGACCCATCCATTGATAACACCTGATACATTTCCCAGGTACACTGTTTAAGCTATACGGTGCATGCTCATATACATAATAGCTCCACATCCATTCAAAACGTGGACATACAAGTGCATGCACGCACATACTGCGCACACAGTATTGTCAACCCACATCGAGTCGGAGTCAAAACACAGAAACGGACATTGCTTGACAATACAAAGAGGAGACAATTATTCATTCACCTATACAATAAACACAGACCAGACTAAGTTGAAAGACATACACAGATCCATAGTTCCCCAACCCTGTTCCGATCCTTCCCACTACACACCCTGGTCCTCCTCTCCACACAGGCAGTCATTGAGGGGCTGGAAGCCCTGCAGCAGAGCCCCAGGGCTTGTTTCCTCCTGGGCGTCACAGTGACAGTAGGACTCCCCTGTCACAGGCACCGTGTCGGGCACAACGTCTGTCACCTCCGGGGTGACGGCCAGGTAATCCACTTCTGAGTCCAAGTCGCTGATCTGATTGACGCACATGGGATAGACAGAGATGTCCAACTCATTCGCCTTGACCATTTGAGAATGTCCCTAGTTTTAACTGAGAGAACAGGTAGACTGAACCACACTTGAGAAGACTAATCTGAGGAATTCACAATCGGAGCGCTTTCAGAAAGAAAGAAAAAGAAAAAATACAAAACAAAAACCGACGAGCTTGGCTTAAATGAAGACAAACCCAAAAACTAGCTTAGTAGGTCCTGTTTGAGAAACATCTGGAAATACTGTGCAGTGCAACCTCTCCTCAGTCGGTTGCCTCAACTAAAGCACCGAGCTTGTTCAGGTTCTTTAAAGCTTCTATAGGTGGACCCTTTCCCTAAAGAGAGGCCCTTGCATTCCCATTGGAGCACAAGCAGTGTATGCCAACATTTAAAAATAGACCTATGCCAAAAATACAGACCATCCATGCCTTAGGAGTCCCCATTCAGTAGACAGCCATTTTGAGACAGTTGAATCCACCATGGAAAACTACCGGCTCAAGCCAGGTCATATTTTCGATCATGCCGCGGCCTCGTGTTCTCTCTGTCTCAGCATTCTCCCATTGCTCTTTCAACTCTTATCACCCCCTCTCTACCCAAACTCCTCTCTGGGTCTGCCCCAAACACACACTTCCACACTCTTACCTTTTATCACTCCACCCTTTCTATTTATTATTTCGAACCACCTGTAGTCCTCGCGCCACTCCTCCCTCCTTTTACATCTCACCACTGCACTCCTCCTTTCTCCATCCCCCACTCCTCCCTCTGTCTCTCTCTCTCTCTCCCCCCATCTCTATCACTCCCCCACTCAATCTTTCTCACTACCCCACTCCCTCTCATTCCCCCACTTCCTCTCAATTCAATATAAGGGCTTTATTGGCATGGGAAACATATGTTTACATTGCCAAAGCAAGTGAAATAGATAATAAACAAAAGTGAAATAAACAATAAAAAATGAGCAGTAAACATTACACTTACAAAATGTCCAGAAGAATAAAGACATTTCAAATGTCATATTATGTCTATGTACAGTGTTGTAATGATGTGCAAATAGTTAAAGTACCAAAGGGAAAATAAATAAACATAAATATAGGTTGTATTTACAATGGTAAAGATAACCTACTCTCTCTCTCTCTCCCCCACTTCCATCCGTCCCCCTTCTCCCGGTTCTCACCTGTGTGTGTTCGTTGCCCCACTCTTCTCTGTCATTCACCAGTACCACGGCGTCAATGTCTCGTCGGATGTCACTCCACACGTAGTGCGGAGCTCGGCTGTTCCTGCTTCTCCGTAGCATGGCCGCTCTAAAGAGACAGGAAGGAAAAATCACAAATAAATGAAATATCACATACATAATACAAAGGATTGTCATAAAACCTTAGTAATATAATTGTATAACCTATATCCCACAATTTCAACATGGTGAACTTATGTTGGCAGACATGTGCATCCCATTGCCCTACTTGAAACTAGGCTAAATATGTTTCGAAGATCACACCACACACGTTCAACTTGACAAAGCTATTTGAACTTGAATCATTTATATGCCCTGCTGGTGGGAACGATATGATCAGTTAAAATACTCAGTCACATGTAGTGGGGAAGTTGAAATATCATTGGCATTGATGTAACATCTAAAAAAATATATTACATTTGGACACAACAGTGATTTTATTGGTTTATTTGGTTTACATGATCCAGATAGGGATGTCATTTTGGCATAAGAAATGACACAAGATTGTTTTTCAAATACTGAGCAAGTGCTCATTTCAACTCTCTCACAAACTAGGTCGATTGTATCCTCTTTCACCCCTACCCCCTTACCCTCTATGGGCAATACAAGATGCCAACAATTTTTATTTAACCTTTATTTAACTAGGCAAGTCAGTTAAGCACAAATTCTTATTTACAATGACGGCCTACTCCGGCCAAACCTAGACGACGCTGGACCAATTGTGCGCCGCCCTATGGGACTCCCAATTTTTTTATTTTACCTTCATTTAACCAGGTAGGCTAGTTGAGAACAAGTTCTCATTTGCAACTGCGACCTGGCCAAGATAAAGCATAGCATTGTGAACAGACAACACAGAGTTACACATGGAGTAAACAATTAACAAGTCAATAATACAGTAGAAAAAAGGAGAGTCTATATACATTGTGTGCAAAAGGCATGAGGAGGTAGGCGAATAATTACAATTTTGCAGATTAACACTGGAGTGATAAATGATCAGATGGTCATGTACAGGTAGAGATGTTGGTGTGCAAAAGAGCATAAAATAAAATAAATAAAAACAGTATGGGGATGAGGTAGGTAAAAATGGGTGGGCTATTTACCGATAGACTATGTACAGCGGCAGCGATCGGTTAGCTGCTCAGATAGCAGATGTTTGAAGTTGGTGAGGGAGATAAAAGTCTCCAACTTCAGCGATTTTTGCAATTCGTTCCAGTCACAGGCAGCAGAGAACTGGAACGAAAGGCGGACAAATGAGGTGTTGGCTTTAGAGATGATCAGTAAGGTATACCTGCTGGAGCGTGTGTTACGGGTGGGTGTTGCCATTGTGACCAGTGAACTGAGATAAGGCGGAGCTTTACCTAGCATGGACTTGTAGATGACCTGGAGCCAGTGGGTCTGGCGACGAATATGTAGCGAGGGCCAGCCGACTAGAGCATACAAGTCGCAGTGGTGGGTGGTATAAGGTGCTTTAGTGACAAAACGGATGGCACTGTGATAAACTGCATCCAGTTTGCTGAGTAGAGTGTTGGAAGCAATTTTGTAGATGACATCGTCGAGGATCAGTAGGATAGTCAGTTTTACTAGGGTAAGCTTGGCGGCGTGAGTGAAGGAGGCTTTGTTGCGGAATAGAAAGCCGACTCTTGATTCGATTTTCGATTGGAGATGTTTGATATGAGTCTGGAAGGAGAGTTTACAGTCTAGCCAGACACCTAGGTACTTATAGATGTCCACATATTCAAGGTCGGAGCCATCCAGGGTGGTGATGCTGGTCAGGCGTGCGGGTGCAGGCAGCGAACGGATTGAAAAGCATGCATTTGGTTTTACTAGCGTTTAAGAGCAGTTGGAGGCCACGGAAGGAGTGTTGTATGGCATTGAAGCTCGTTTGGAGGTATTGACCCCAAACCAATCACGGCCAGATGTGATACAGCCTGGATTCGAACCAAGTACTATAGTGATTCCTCTTGCACTAAGATGCAGTGCCTTAGACCGCTGCGCCACTCGGGAGCCCAAAACCAGTCCTTGAGACAGCACTGAAATAAAGGTCTGGGGTCAATACCATTTCAATTCAGGAATTAAACTGAAACTAGAAAGGGTAATTTTTCAAGAAAAATTGTGTGACTTGCTTCAGCTGTCCAAAAGTATTTTTTGTAGAAGTTGTTTGGAGGCTCGTGTGGTGGGAAAGTAACAGCAGAATTAGTGACTGCAGTACAGAGGTGGAAAAAGTACCCTATATATACACACCACTTATTTCACTATACCACTTTAGTCGTATAAACCTACCCTGATAGAAAATTACTCACGGTGAAAATCACCCAGTAAAATACTACTTGAGCAAGTCTAAAATTATTTGGTTTTAAATATACTTATATTTCAAAAGTTTTTTTACGGATAGCCAGGGCCACATTACAGCACTCCGACATAATTTACCAATGAATCACGTGCGTTTAGTGAGTCCGCCAGATCCGAGGCAGTAGAGATGACCAGGGATGTTCTCTTGATAAGTGCATGAATTGGACCATTTTCCTGTCCTTCAAAATGCAATTCATTATTTAGGGTGTCAGGGAAATTGTATGGAGTAAAAAGTACATTATTTTCTTTGGGAATGTAGTGAAGTAAAAGTAGTCCGAACTATAAATAGTACTTTACTTTACTTAAGTACTTTACAGCACTGCTGCAGTAGTGGTGGAAAAAGTGACTGTTGTCTCATCGCACTCTAGCGACTCCTTGTGGTGGGCCGGGCGCCTGCAGGCTGACGATGGTCATCAGTTGAACGGTGTTTCCCCCGACACATTGGTACGGCTGGCTTCCGGATTAAGCGAGTTGGTGTTAAGAAACGTGGTTTGGCAGGTCATGTTTCGGAGGACGCATGACTCGACCTTCGCCTCTCCCGAGCCCATTGGGGAGTTGCAGCGATGAGACAAGATAGTAATCACAAAATTGGGGAGAAAAGGGGGGTAACAAAAATACATAGAAAAGGGAGATGAGCATCCAGCAACATAATAAAACAAAAACATTGTAGTACATACTCTGCTGTTCTATCGCATGTGCATGATGTGTAATGATGTCTGAGGGAATAAAACAGTGTTTGTTGGTTGAAGTAACCTCTGGATTGGCATTATATTTCTCTAATCCGATTCCAGATTTGAATAGTAGAAAAAAATAGGTAAAGATTTCATGTGCTCTAAGTTTTTGTTTAACTTGTTGGGGAAGTGGTCAAAACAGCTGATTTGTGCATTTTTACAGTGAAGTCAACGTTGATTTAACTATGGGAAGTTTAGAATGTCAAATAAGAATTTAACCGATTTGAAATGGAATTTCAGTTAGCTTCCTGAATTTAAATAGAACTGACCCCTAGCCTGCTTGAAACATATAGGCTCCACAGAACAACACACAAACTGAACTCTGGAGTTGCTAACCTATATTATCCCTTGTCTGAGGTTGAAGTACTGTTGCTCCATATGGACTGTTTCCACATGTAAGTTTGACCTTTCAATCTGACCTGCCTTCTAGTGTGCCACTTTGGCAGCGAGTCTGCAGTCTGTGAGCCGGTTCACGAGATCAGTGATAATGTTTTTTTGACCCACTGACTGCATCGAGTGATGTGATCATAAATGATTAAGCCCCTGGGTGGGGTTGGGGGAATGGGATGGGGATGGAGGCCCACTTATGTCCCTATGCTAAGGATTTGATTTGGGGGTCAAATAATGTATGCTCAGCGGAGTTGAGCTGACATGGAATCTGCAGCTGATGGCACGCCTTGCTTAGGCCTAATGTTTCCACAGAAAACAGGTAGCAGCTGGGTAGACTGCTGTCCAAACAGGTGCACCAGATAATTGCCAATGGTTTAGATAAGAGAGTCTGATGCGCCTCACTTTAACAGTGCTTAGCCTATATACTCTATCACCGTCATCTGAGTAACACAGGCTGCATCCATAGCTCCACGTCAATCAAAATCTAATGTAATATTATCTGGATACAAGCTCAACCCATTTATTTTTTATGCATGAGCACCAAACACATAGTTTGTTTATTTTCTTAATACATTTTTATTCAGAGCCAAGTTTGAATTGCTCTTAGCTTACTTCTTTATGTCCAAGATGCAATGGGTTATTTAGTAAACATTTATATGTAAGTAGTTTCCCCCTGAATCTAAGTAAATATTGGTTTTCCCAATCCATAAGTCCCTAATGATGTCCTATCTATTCATTACATAGTAATACAGTTAGTTGAACCAAAAGTGCAATTTGTCATTGTACACTGTTAAAGTTGACATTTTTGATTCACATAAAAGCCATAGGCTGGCTACACATAACTGATATCTAAGGACTGTCAAATATATAACACAATAGCCATTTAAATTTCAGTCATTTAGCAGATGGACTTATCCAGAGCAATTATTGTTAAGTGCCTTGTCCAACCGCTTGGCTACCTGCCCCCCTACTTTCATTAAACTAGGAAAAGGTTCCTACCTTATAGTTGTCTTCTTATGAGCTATCTTGCATGTTAGGACTTCTATACCAGACTTCTGAGTGTGACAGGTGCAACTTGCTCTATGACCTAGTTCCCTGCATGCCAGACATCAACAATTCCCTTACACGCCCACACCTAACACTGATTGGATAAGTGTGCTAAAGGGGAGGAGTCTATGCTAATTTCCCTATCTAAATAGGGTAGATATACAATTCTGGTAGAAATTGTATTGTGGCTTTATGTAGGTGTCATTTGTGTCAGTATTAACAGGCTTTACTTATTGATGCATGTTCTCATTGCCCTGGTTACATAAAGCATGAGAATTTGGAACAGACAGTAAATATTAATTTGATAATATTGTCCAAATTTGATACTATTACAAAAATATATTTGTTAAAGTTTATGAACATCAGGAAATATGCAAGGGAAATTAAGTACCTTTATAGCCAAAATGAGAAAGGTGGCATTCCTGAACATCAAGGGCCAAGGCATAAGCGACATTTAAACATTTGTTTTAGAGAAAATGCAAGTCATTAAAATTCACACGTGAGTGGGGGAAAGGGTTCTAGGGTAGGTACAGAAATCATAATTGCGAAATTCAATAGAGGCCAAGGCTGCATGACTTCCCTTGTAGTGTGTGGCTTCAAAGCTTCCTTAGCATGGAAACTACTTGATGCTGTTATGCTCATACACCCTGTGCAACCAACGGCAAAAACCTGAAACATTTCCTGTGTTACGCTTACACAAAGGGGTTCGGAGCATGCTAGATGGCTAATTAGCGCAGGTGGTCGCCTATTGTTTTCCGTTAACAAGCGTTGTAACATGAAGATATGGCTGTGTGGGAACCCTAACCCTATAAAAAGATGTATCAATTTAAACTTTAATTTTTTTATTTCTCACTGACATTGTAATGCTCGTCTGAAGAAGAGGACCAAAGCACATATATATCCTGGGCCGTAGAGACACACTGGAGGAGTGCTGAGCCGACACCATCCACACTGGAGGAGTGCTGAGCCGGCACTATCCACACTGGAGGAGTGCTGAGCCGGCACCATCCACACTGGAGGAGTGCTGAGCCGGCACCATCCACACTGGAGGAGTGCTGAGCCGGCACCATCCACACTGGAGGAGTGCTGAGCCGGCACCATCCACACTGGAGGAGTGCTGAGCCGGCACCATCCACACTGGAGGAGTGCTGAGCCGGCACCATCCACACTGGAGGAGTGCTGAGCCGGCACCATCCACACTGGAGGAGTGCTGAGCCGGCACCATCCACACTGGAGGAGTGCTGAGCCGGCACCATCCACACTGGAGGAGTGCTGAGCCGGCACCATCCGTCCTGGCTGGATGCCCACTCTAGCCTGGCCGATGCGGGGAGCTGAGATATAGCGTACCGGGCTGTGAACGTGCACTGGAGACACTGTGCGCTCCACCGCATAATACTGTGCCTGACCAGTACCACGCTCCCCACGGTAAGCACGGGGAGTTGGCTCAGGTCTATAACCTGATTCCGCCAATCTCCCCATGCTCCCCCCCCCCCCCCCCAAAAAAAAACATTTTGGGGGCTGCCTCTCGTGCAAGCTCCTCGTACTGTCGCCGTTCCGCCTTTGCCGCTTCTAGCTCCTCCTTCGGACGGCGATATTCACCAGCCTTTGCCCAGGGTCCCTTGCCTTCCAATATCTCCTCCCATGTCCATTCCTCCAGAAAGCGCTGCTCCTCCCAGCCATGCTGCTTGGTCCTTTGGAGGTGGGTAGTTCTGCAACGCTCGTCTGAAGAAGAGGACCAAAGCGCAGCGTGGTACGTGTTCATGATAATTTATTCAAACTGAACACTGGAACAAAACGAAACAGTTCTGTCTGGTGCAGACACAAAACAGAAAACAACTACCCACAAAACACAGGTGGGAAAAGGCTGACTAAGTATGATTCCCAATCAGAAACAACGATAGACAGCTGTCCCTGATTGAGAACCATACCCGGCCAAAACATAGACAGACAAAACATAGAAATCAGAACATAGAATGCCCACCCAAATCACACCCTGACCAAACCAAAATAGAGACATAAAAAGGCTCTCTAAGGTCAGGGCATGACAGATATGAAAGATAATGTCCTTATGCTTCCAAAATCATGCCTTCTTCCAATGACTCTTATATACAGTTGAAGTCAGAAGTTTACATAAACAAGTTTTAATGACTCCAACCTAAGTGTTTCAACCACTCCACTCCACCAATTTCTTGTTAACAAACTATAGTTTTGCCAAGTCGGTTAGGACATCTACTTTGTGCATGACAAGTCATTTTTCCAACAATTGTTAACAGACAGATTATTTAACATATAATTCACTGTATCACAATTCCAGTGGGTCAGAAGTTTACATCCACTAAGTTGACTGTGCCTTTAAACAGCTTGGTCAATTCCAGAAAATTATGTCATGGCTTTAGAAGCTTCTGGTTGACTCAAATGATGTCAATTAGCCTATTGGAGGTGTACCTGTGGATGTATTTCAATGCCTACCTTCAAACTCAGTACCTCAGAAAAAAAAGTGTAGACCACAAGTCTGGTTCATCAAAGTCAAGGTATTGGAGTGGCCATCACAAAGCCCTGATCTCAATCCAATTAACAATTTGTGGGCAGAACTGAAAAAGCATGTGCAAGCAAGGAGGCCTACAAACCTGACCCAGTTACACCAGCTCTGTCAGGAGCAATGGGCCAAAATTCACGAAACTTATTGTGGGAAGCTTGTGGAAGGCTACTCAAAACATTTGACCCAAGTTAAACAATTTAAAGGCAATGCTACGAAATGTGAATTGAGTGTATGTTAACTTCTGACCCACTGGGAATGTGATGAAAGAAATAAAAGCTGAAATGAATCATTTCTCTCAACTATTATTCTGACATTTCACATCCTTAAAATAAAGTGGTGATCCTAACTGACCCAAGACAGTGAATTGTTACTAGGATTAAATGTCAGGAAATGTGAAAAACTGAGTTTAAATGTATTTCGCTAAGGTGTATGTAAACTTCCGACTTCAACTGTATAGTGCATTTGGAAAGTATTCAGACCTAGACTTTTTCAAAATTTTGTTACATTACAGCCTCATTATAAAATTGATTACATTTTTTCCCCTCATCAATCTACACACAATACCCCGGAAATATCACATTTACATAAGTATTCAGACCCTTTAATCAGGACTTTGTTGAAGCACCTTTGGCAGTGATTACGGCCTCAAGTCTGGGTGTGATGTTACAAGCTTGGCAAACCTGTATTTGGGGAGTTCCTCCTATTCTTCTCTGTAGATCCTTTCCAGCTCTGTCAGGTTGGATAGGGAGCGTCGCTGCACAGTTATTTTAAGGTCTCTCCAGCGATGTTCGATCGGGTTCAAGTCAGGACCAGTCAAGAACATTGGACCAAGTCTGGACCAGTCAAGAACATTCTGTAGCTCAGTTGGTAGAGCATGGCGCTTGTAACGCCAGGGTAGTGGGTTCGATTCCCGGGACCACCCATACGTAGAATGTATGCACACATGACTGTAAGTCGCTTTGGATAAAAGCGTCTGCTAAATGGCATATATTATTCAGAGACTTGTCCCGAAGCCACTCCTGCATTGTCTTGGCTGTGTGCTTAGGATCGTCGTCCTGTTGGAAAGTAAACCTTTCCCTAGTCTGGGTCCTGAGTGCTCAGATGCAGGTTTTCATCAAGGATGTCTCTGTACTTTGCTCCGTTCATCTTTCCCTTGACAAGTCTCCCAGTCCCTGCCTCTGAAAAAATATCCCCACTTCATGATGCTGCCACCACCATGCTTCACTGTAGAGATGGTGCCAAGATTTCTCCAGATGTGACGCTTGGCATTGGGGCCATAGATTTCAGTATTGGTTTCATCAGACCAGAGAATCTTGTTTCTCATAGTCAGTGTCCTTTAGGTGCCTTTTGGCAAACACCAAGCGGGCTGTCATGTGCATTTTAATGAGGAGTGTCTTCCGTCTGGCCACTCTATCATAAAGAGCTGATTGGTGGAGTGCTGCATAAACCGTTGTCCTTCTGGAAGGTTCTCCTATCTCCACAGAGGAACTCTGGAACTCTGTCAGAGTGACCATCGGGTTCTTGGTCACCTCCCTGACCAGAGCGCTGCTAGGTTTGACCGGACATCCAGCTCCAGGAAGAGTCTTGGCGGTTCCAAACTTCTTCCATTGAAGATTGATGGAGGCCACTGTGTTATTGGGGACTTTCATTGCTACAGACATGATTCAGTACCCTTCCCCAGATTTGTGCCTCGATACAATCTAGTCTCAGAGCACTACGGATAATTATTTCCACCTCATGGCTTATTTTTTTGCTCTGACTTGTACTGTCAACTCTGGGACCTTATACAGACAGGGGTGTGCCTTTCCAAATCATGTCCAATCAGTTGAATTTACCACAGGTGGACTCTAATCAAGTTGTAAAAACATTTCAAGGATAATCAATGGGAACGCAATTTCGAGTCTCATAGCAAAGGGTCTGAATACTTATGTAAATAATGTCTCTGGGGGTGTTTATTAGCAAAAAAAAAATCTAAAAACCCGTTTATTGCTTTAACATTATGGGGTATTGTGTGTAGATTGATAAGGGGAATTGTTTTTTATCGATTTTAGAATAAGGCTGTAATGTAACAAAATGTGGAACAAGGGAAGGGGTCTGAATACTTTCCGAATGCACTGCATAATGTAATAGAACTGAGAGTCATGATCAAGGACTAGCCTATTCATAGACACTAGCTAACTCTAGCATATATTCAAGAAAAGGTATCTTTCGATCCAGGAGTTTTGTTCAGAGTCCTGAACTTCAAAACGCATCGCTTGCGGTACGGTTGCGCACATAACAGATTAGACGTAAAGGCAACTGATTGTTTGCTTATTTTTGGAGGCGACCGCAACACGCAATCCCATTTGTTCCATTTGATATTTGGTGCTCATGTGACGAAGTGCGGAAGTATACGGAACACTCCAACAACAAAAAAGTGATATATAAAGCAAATATGGAAGAAAACAATGGTATGAAAACTATATTACGCTGCCAGTTAATATGCATGTGTATATAGCTTCCTTCTTTGAAAATAAGGCATATTTCTATTATGAGTTTGTCAGAACGAGAAACTGTCACGTGTTGTTTTCACATTGCTAACGTTAGCTTCTATCTAGGTAATTAGCTAACAACTAGCTCTAATCTGTTCGATAACTAGCTAAATACCGTAATATTTATAAGTGGGTTAATGTGCTCGAGAAGCTGTCATGTACAAGGCTAGTGGCAGTGCTTAGCCAAAACTCGACTTGAAGTTCAGTAGCTACTGTTAGCTAGCTAGTTACCTTCAAGTCGAATTTTTGCTAGGCTAATGGTGCAATTCGTTATCTGGCAAAGCAATAGGTTCACTTGACTAGTTAAAATGTGTATGGACAGCAGGTTAGCGTTTTTCGTCATGAATCTTTGTTCTGGAGGCAGCTATGCAGAGTGATCACTAGCTGGCACAGCCACTAAGTCTAAACATCTGCTTTTAAATTGAACCTTAATGACACTGTTAACCCTAAACTTAAATTAAGACTAGAAAACATTTTTTTAGTTTTCATAAAAAAAAAATAATAACACATTTTTGACTTTGCAGCCGGATTTGCCTGGAAACATGATGTTGAATTGTATTGAATTATTCGTTGGGCAGAAATAGGCATTTGAATCCGAAAAGTTTCCTCTCACGACCTCTACAAGCCAGAATGTTGAATAAAATTATATTTTAATGTACTTTACTGGTTGGTACTTTTTTTCCGGTAGGAATGTGATACAATATATCCACATGAAAGTATACTTACAAACTCAGATTCAGATTTCTATCTCCTGAAGCATGCTCAAAATATAAAAATATATGCACGAGAGACATGCATATTTGCCGAGCTCATGCACATATTCACATTCTGAAAGGGGACATCACTCAGTTCTGCCTCCAGGACAAGACTCGTGACAATGAACTTCATTCAACCTGCGTATAAACTTCAACCTGCGTGATAAAACGTGACTGGGTCCTTAGAATCTTTCAGTGTCAGTGAACACACAGTAATGAGAGATTTAATGGATATAATTAGTAAATGCTGCTTTCACAGTAATAGGACTTGAACATACCCTCTCTGTGTATTTGTTCATGCATTTGTAACGGATGTGAAACGGCCTGCTATAGTTAGCGGTGGTGCGCTGAATAGCGTTTCAATCGGTGGCGTCACTTGCTCTGAGACCTTGAAGTAGTGGGTCCCCGCGGCTTTTGTGGAGCGATGGGTAACGATGCTTCGTGGGTGACTGTTGTTGATGTGTGCAGAGGGTCCCTGGTTCACGCCCGGGTATGGGTGAGGGGACGGTCTAAAGTTATGTTGTTACATTGGTGCCGTGACCAGGATCACTGGTTGCTGAAGAAAAGGAGGAGGGGGGGGTGAGTGAAATGGCTAGCTAGTTAGTGGTGGTGCGCGCTAAATAGCGTTTCAATTGGTGAAGTCACCTGCTCTGAGACCTTGAAGTAGTGGTTCCCCTTGCTCTGCAATGGCCGTGGCTTTTGTGGAGCGATGGGTAACGATGCTTCGTGGGTGACTGTTGTTGATGTGTGCAGAGGGTCCTTGGTTCGCGCGAGGGGATGGTTTAAAGTTAGACATTCATGTCCATATATTTCACTAACTTGTTTCTCCACAGAAGGTGGGAACTTGGCCCAGGTCC
Source organism: Oncorhynchus keta (assembly GCF_023373465.1). Taxonomy (NCBI): domain Eukaryota; kingdom Metazoa; phylum Chordata; class Actinopteri; order Salmoniformes; family Salmonidae; genus Oncorhynchus; species Oncorhynchus keta. The sequence goes on from NC_068423.1 coordinate 9,235,348, forward strand.
AACATGTGGTGTTGATCCTGTCTGGAAAAGGAGGGGTGGGCAAGAGCACCCTCACCACAGAGCTAGCCCTGGCCCTAAGACACGCAGGCAAGAAGGTGGGAGACATAACATTCATGTGTGTGTGTGTCATCAGGATCTTTGTATCAAATGGACATTTTTGATGGGTCAACACAGCTCCATTCTGTTATGCTAAAGCCCAGATCCGCAGTTGCTTTTCACAACAGAAGATGCTTGTGTTTTGAGAGAGAATAAATTGTTTGAACGGAAACATGGGTATTTGGCTCAGCCATAGCCGCTGTGCTGGGGAAAGATGTGTCTTTGTGTAACGGATGTGAAATGGCTAGCTAGTTAGCGGTGGTGTGCGCTAATAGCATTTCAGTCGGTTACGTCACTCGCTTTGAGACCTTGAAGTAGTGGTTCCCCTTGCTCTGCACGGGCCGTGATTTTTGTGGAGCAACTGTTGACGTGTGCAGAGCGTCCCCGGTTCGCGCCCAGGTCGGGGTGAGGGGACGGACGTAAAGTTATACTGTTACATGTTCAGATAGCTAATTAGCACAGGTAGTCTTCCATCTGTTTTCTGTAAAAATATATATATATATTTTTTTATTTCACCTTTATTTAACCAGGTAGGCTAGTTGAGAACAAGTTCTCATTTGCAACTGCGACCTGGCCAAGATAAAGCATAGCAGTGTGAGCAGACAACACAGAGACAACACAGAGTTACACATGGGGTAAACAATTAACAAGTCATAAATAAGCGCAGTAACATGGAAATATGGCCATGTGGGAACCCTAACCCTTTTCAGAACAGCCTCTATTTGTCGGGACATGGATTCTACAAGGTGTCGAAAGTGTTCCACAGGGATGCTGGCCCATGTTGGCTCCAATGCTTCTCACAGTTGTCAAGTTGGCTGGATTGTCTGGCTGCACATCTGACTGGCTGACTCACTGCAGAAACTCAACAAAAAGAAAACAGTATTATGAAGCCAAGATCAATTATATAAAGAATGATGGAGGAAAAAAAACGACTTTAAATGAAATTATGGACAGAAAGACAAATTCAACTCAGATGGCTTATTCATCACAAAACCATTTGATGTTGCCAATTATTTTCACGATTACTTAACTGCCAAACGAGTGTGGCTGCTGCTTTCGCAACAGCTAATGGGGATACTAATAAAATACCAATACCAGATTACGCTATTCATTTTGAGTAATCAAGTGGATTTTGTTACTAATTACCTTTATTGTCTTGTAAATGTATCGGTTACTGATTTACACATTTCCTAGTTATCTGTCCAACCATGTGTGTGTGAGACTGTACAGTATCTTTTTCTCAGGTTGGTATTATGGACCTGTGTGGAATATTGAGCCCACATAACTATGTGCATGTTCACACATGCCTACATGTGTGGTCTCTGTCCTGTTTATGTCTCTGTCTCGTCTGTCTGTATGTATGTATGTATCAGGTTGGGATCCTGGACGTGGACTTGTGTGGTCCCAGTATCCCCCGCATGCTGAGTGTGGGCAAGCCAGAGGTGCACCAGTGTGACTCGGGCTGGGTGCCCGTCTACACAGATGCCCAGAAGAGCCTGGCGCTCATGTCCATAGGCTTCCTGCTGGAGGACCCAGACGAAGCAGTTGTCTGGAGGGGTCCAAAGAAAACAGGTATGCTCAGTCTACATCAGACTATTAGAGGCCAAGGTGGAGCTTCCACAGTAAAAAACAAAACAAGTTTAGATCACAGGATCAGCACTCTTCCTTTGAGACGCTTGAAGTATACCGCCCCTTGATCAACATGAAGAGTGTAGGGGCTTACTGGGTGGGACTGTGGTGTCTCATCAATATCCTCTCACGTTCTCTGGCTCTCTCTCCCCCACCACCTGCCGTATGGTCACGTCCCAGCTCTGATTGGCCAGTTTGTGTCTGACGTGGCGTGGGGGGAACTGGACGTGCTCCTGGTGGACACCCCCCCGGGGACGTCAGACGAACACCTGGCCGTCCTGGAAAACCTGAAGAAGCAGCACAAAGTGGACGGCGCCATTCTGATCACTACACCGCAGGTACAGTATAAGGAAAGATTGGAAGTTGTGTCAACTCCTGCTCTCCGCGTTTAATCGGTGATCAGCCTCCTCTCTAGAAGAGAAACAAAATAGCTTTCGCTGTGGTGGGTCTTAAATGTTGGCAACAGGAAACCTTTTGTTCTGATAAATATCGACCCTTCTCCTGAAGTGCGCACTTGTACTCCCCCTGGTTGATCCATTGTATTAATTTCATTATATTGTACTTAGATATGCTGTTATTCTGTGCAGGCAGTATCGACGGGGGACGTCAGGAGAGAGATAACGTTCTGTAAGAAGACAGGCTTGCGCATCCTGGGGATTGTAGAGAACATGAGTGGATTTGTGTGTCCACACTGCTCAGTGAGTACTCCAATATGCATGGACACACACACACCATCTGTGCTTGTTGCAAACAGGTCTCCAGTTAGTTTTAGATTAGCTTCATGTGCATTATTTCGCTGGACACAATCGTCAGTCTGAAGCGGTGTCATTTAAATATGTATAGTGTCACTATTTTGTCATATTAGAATCTCAGCATATGACAGTTCTGACCATTCTAATGTAATGTGTTTGCTTACAGGAATGCAGTAATATCTTCTCCAAGGGAGGAGGAGAGGAGCTGGCCAAGTTGACAGGATCAGTATATTTGGGTAAAAGACATTTTTGTTTGTGGGTGTTTTTTTATGGTCATTCCGGCGTCTGCATTGGCCGTACAGCATTTCCTGCGATGCGGCCTCTGCAGAAGTCTGGGCATTCATACATCTTACACTTCGCAGAGCTTATGTGAAGGAAGTTGTCAAGGAAGTGTATTTGTGTTTATACAGGATGTACAGCCCGCACCTACTGTCCAATCATATCAATGCAGAGCTATACGGAGCCCTCCGGATTGTTCAAAAATGTGGCTCTTCACACCCTCCGTACGGAGCCTCCAATCGGCTTTTAGGGATATGATGGGTATTTTATTAAACAGCCACTAGATGTCACTCTAACCCAACCGACTCCAGCACTCTGAAACTGCTTGTCGCCATTTAGCAGGCATTTTTACAGCAGAGCTGCACTGATAAAATGGTTGGTCTTCATTGCAGTGGAGTGCTTGTAAAATTTTGGGGTTAGAGCTGATACATTTCAGTCAAAGCGATGGGGATCAATCTAAGTGGTATATTATTGACCATTTCACCATTAACACTCAACGACCATATGCTTTGTAAGAGTGGAAACCAATCTGTGAGTAATGAAGCGGGTAATGTAGCTAAAGCCCAGAGCGGTGAGAAGCCATATTTAAGGCTACAGCACTGTTCTCAGCCAACTGCAGTACTGCTATGGCTTTGGATGGAGAGGTTTTGAGAGAACTGTGTACCATTGATGTAGACTGTGTGAAGACTACTGGGTCTACCAGGGGTCTCCAACCCTGTTCCTGGAGAGCTACAGTCCTGCACGTTTTCGCTCCAACCCTAATCTAGCACACCTGAATCTAATAATTAGCTGCTAGATAAGCTGAATCAGGTTGGTTACAGCTGGGGTTGGAGTGAAAAGCTACAGGAGGCTAGCTCTCCAGGAAGAGGGTTGGAGAGCCCTGGGGTAGATGTATGTAGTAGACTATGGCTGTGTTTATACAGGCAGACAATTCTGATATTTCGCGGTTACTAGCAAAAGATCTGATCCGGTTGGTCAAAATACCATATTATTGGCAAAATATCAGAATTGGGCTGCCTGCGTGAACACAGCCTTTGCATGTAATGTTAACAGCATTTGATCTTTTCAAGTTTTGACCTCAAAAGACACCATAGTGTCTTGTTTTCTAAAGTAGGCCAGTGTGTTAGCTGCTTGTGTGTGTATATTGTTTAAGGGTTGCGAAGGCCTCAGATTGTGTGTTTCCCATTTCAGGCTCTGTGCCCCTGGACCCTCTGCTCACTACCAGTATAGAGGAGGGCAAAGACTTCATCCAGACATTCCCAGACAGCGCCACCTTCAGTGCCATCAACAGCATTGCACAGACCCTCCTAACAAGCATACAGAATCCCTGAGCATATTCAATAGCAATACAGTATTGTAGTATTTAGCCATTGTAAAATCATGTTGATATATATATATTATCACACGCAGGCACACACAACCACACAAGACATTTTTACATTGCATCTATCTTGTCATATACTACTGGTATGTAAGCTTCAGAAAACTACCCACATGTAATACTTCACAGATGTAATAAAGTGGGCTGATATTTAATTGAGAGCAGAACTGAGTGAAATCTGCTTCACCACTACCTGGCTGCCAGCAGACATGTAGGTTATGGTAAACGAATGGACAGCTGAACATTCTCTGTCTAGACAATCATAAATCCGATTACTAAATTCTGTTCCACTATCGTAAAAACTACAATTAACATGATTAGGTTTTTCCGTTCTAAGCAGCCGAGTCGCCAATTAATTACTCAAATCCTGTTTGAGCATACGAGTGCGTTTCTGTCTTCATGAGGAAACGCACCAGAAAGACGAACGGCTGGAAACTGCGGGTGACAGCGGTCTGTTAGTGATAAACGTCTGGGGTTTGACGAACGGCAACGATTCAACATAAACGTCTGGGTTTTGACGAACGGTAACGATTCAACATGTAAGATTGTCGGTAAACTGAAATTGACAGCCGATCTTCGGGTCAGGGGCAAAAGGACGGACACCGGATAGTTTTATGTACACGGTCAGTTGTGCAAGTGTTTTTCCTATAAATAAAAGGGCATCTTTGATCATTTTGGGAAGTATGGCACAATTTATCCTGATGCTTTAAAGCAACTAGCATGAATTCGAACATACAATTTATCATAGAAAGAGCCAAAACAATCCATTAACGGATTTCTAATTACACTGGACAGAAATATAAACGCAACATGTAAAGTGTTGGTCCCATGTTTCCCAGAATTGTTCCAAAAGCACAAAAAGGTTATTTATTTACCTCCCTGTCAGTGAGCATTTCTCATTTGCCAAAATAATCCAGCCACCTCACAGGTGGCATATCAAGAAACATGATCATGACACAGGGGCACCTTGTGCTGGGGATAATGAAAGGCCACTTTAAAAAGTGCAGTTTTGTCACACAACACAATGCCACAGTTGTCTCAAGTTTGGAGGATGCAATTGGCATGCTGACTGCAGGAGTGTCCACCAGAACTGTTGCCAGAAAATTGAATGTTCCATTTATTTACCATGTTATTAACCCACATTGTTTTAAAGAATTTGGCAATAGGTTCAACCGGCCACACAATCGCAGACCGCGTGTAACCAGCCCATGACCTCATGACCAGCCACCCTGACAGCTGATGAAACTGGGTTTGCACAACCAAAATATTTCCGCAAACGGTCTGAAACCGTCTCAATGAAGCTCATCTCCGTGCCCTTCGTCCTCACCAAGGTCTTGACCCGACTTCCTTGTGCAAATGCTCACCTTCGATGGCCACTGGAGCAGTGCGCTTCACAGATGAAGCCCGATTTCAAATCTACTGGACAGATGGGACAGCGTCGTGTGGGCGAGCAGGTTTGCTGATGTCAACGGAGTGCCCCGTGGTGGTGGGATTATGGTATGGGCAGGCATAAACTATGGACAACAAACAATTGCAGTTGATCTATGGCAATTTGAATGCACAGAAATACCGTGGCGAGATCCTGAGGCCCATTGTCGTGCCATTCATCCGCCACACGTCGCAAGGATCTGAATGCTGAAAATGTCCCAGTTCTTCCATGGCCTGCATACTCACCAATTAAACATGTTTGGGATGCTCTGGATTGATGTGAACAGCGTGTTCTAGTTCCCACCCATATCCAGCAACTTCGCAGCCATTGAAGAGTGGGACAACGTTCCCCAGGGCACAATGAACTATGCAAAGGAGTTTGTATTTTTAAACCACTATGTGACCAGTGGCATCGGTTTCCCCAGTCATGTGAAATCCTTAGATTAGGGCCTATTGACTTTCAATTGACCAATTCTTATATGAACTGTAACTCAGTAAAATATTTTAAATTGCATGTTGCATCTATATTTTTGTTCAGTGTAGCACATTGGAGTTACATTAACAATCATCTTTAAAAATAACCCAAATCAAGGAAATCACCTGTGATACTTGAGTGACATTTCTACAATTAAACAACCTGGCTACCTATTTGAATTACACGATGGCACAGTGAGTATGGCGACGTACAAGGAATTGGACCAAAAACCATAGCTCCATGCACATTTAATGGGAGAGTTGTGGTGAGAATGCATACATCTACAGATGAGGTGGATGAAGAAGCTGGAGATGACAGTTTCGGAAATTACACTTGTGAGACCCAACACGGGGCACACACACACACCTTTAATGCAATCAAAACAGCGGTACTACAGGAAAACATTGAAGTGTTTCAAGAATGTTTGTAATGATTAAACTACACAACTCCCACTCCACCAGTCACACACTAAAGGCAATCTTAATTTTAAACCAAGTACGTTAATACATCCAGAGGAATTCCAACCACTTATCACAATTAACCCACAGTGCATTAAATCTATAGATATTTGTATGTATGTATGCATGTATATATATATATATATCTTCTAGGGAATTTAACATTTTTGCTCCATTTAAAAACAGATTCATTGAACAATTCTTTATAAATAAAACCAGTGGAAAAACAAAAAACAAAGCTAAGTCCATACAATTCTCTTTACAAATAGATCCCCATAGACAACACAGAAATCATGTGAACTCCCAACTGAATGCGGAGAATAAAAATGCAGTGGGGCCCTTTGGTGAGGATCTAAGACAAGGCAGAAACCAGCAAGAAACCTGGCGCACCTGAATGTCGTTAAACCAGGGGGAGGAAGAATCTCCATACATTTACACACACACAGACAAAATCACTACATTGCGCATTTACAAGAAGTTTGACTATCAAATCTGGACTGTACACATTGTAGAGATAAGACCATATTTACGGAGCCATTTTTAATTATGTAATTATTTTCCACATTAGTCTCTTTTTTAAACTTTGTCATACATTTTCCTTTTTTTTTTTCCTTTACATTTTATTTCTGGTTTTACTCTTTTCTCCAGCAGCAACATATAGGACATATTTTGGTGAAGAAGTTGGTGGTTTATTTCGTGGACAGGATGAGGGCCACAATGAGACCGTAGAGTCCGAGGACCTCGGCGAAGATCAAGATGAGGATCATGCCCACAAAAAGCCGGGGCTGCTGGGCCGTGCCCCTCACGCCTGCGTCACCTACGATGCCGATGGCAAAGCCAGCTGCCAGCCCGCTCAAGCCCACACTCAGGCCAGCACCCAGGTGGAGGAAACTCCTACAGCAGAGAGAGGATTACAATAGGATCAATACAATTTACAGGGTTACTATGTGATGCAGAATGAACAATGACAAAAGCAAGCAGAGATGTTTTCAATAAGACATTTGGCAATAAAACTACAATTTCCACAGTATAAAGATTTGATCTTATGTCAATGTCAGGTGTTATGGATTGACGGACCAGTTGCCTCCCAACCTGTTCTAAGTTCCTCACATTGTAGTATTGGGAAAGAGCAAATGCAACTCGAGCACATTTCTAGATGTAAGAGATGTCATGAGAGGGGTTAGGCTTACTTGTAGAGGGTGACCTTCTCGGAGATGTTGTTGGCAATGAGCACCGCTACTACCAGGCCGTAGATGGCTATGATACCCGCCATGACCACGGGGATGATCGACTTCATAATGA